>NW_025974674.1:0-5748 GCF_021869965.1 Rhincodon typus
CCTCCCGAACCTGTTCTTCCTCCAACCTATCCCCTCCACCCACGTCTAGCCGCACCTCCCTACTAACCTCATCCCGCCCCCTTTACCTGTCCGTCCTCCCTGGACTGACCTATCCCCTCCCTAAATCTCCACCTACACTCACCTTTACTGGCTCCATCCCCGCCTCTTCGACCGGTCTGTTTCCTCTCCACCTATCTTCTCCTCTATCCATCTTCTAACCTCCTCCCCGTCTCTCCCTATTTATTTCAGAACCCCCTTCCCCTCCCCCATTTCTGATGAAGGGTCTGTGCCCGAAACGTCAGCCTTTTTGCTCCTATGACGCTGCTTGGCCTTCTGTGTTCATCTAGCTCTGTACCTTGTTGTCTCGGATTCTCCAGCATCTGCAGTTCCTACCATCTCTGATTCAATAAAACACAGAGACCTCTGTAAGGAAACCCTAAAACAGAGGCCCCTGTGAATAATCCAAAACACAGAGTACCCGTACACAAGCCGAAACGTCAACTGTCTTTGCCTTCACAAATGCTGCCAGACCTGCTAAGCTTTTCCAATTTTGTTTTTGTTCCTGAATTACAGCATCTGCAGTTCCTTCGGTTTTCAATTAACTAGGCAGTCAGTTCGATCAAATGGTTGTGTATCACATATTTACCAGTCGGATTCAAACACGCGGTAGCCATTCGCTCATGTGGTCACTTGCTTATCTTATAACCTTTGCCCCTGAATATCCTGTGGTCTGCCCTGTTTAGTCATATCGGTTAGCACTTAACAAGGCTTCCGGAGTCTGGCTGGCGTGTCTTCAGTAACACAGAGTCAATCGCCGTAAAATATCCTTCTCTGTGGTTTTTGTGTGACACTATATCATAAGCCTCTTTACTGTTGTACTCAAGATTCTCTTTACCAATGCACCCACAGGCGCTCCATATGACCACTTTCGCGCTCTCATTCATTCATAACTTTACTGACCACTCATTAGCGGACTTTGTTTACTATTACCGCATTTCATTCATTCATTCATAAAACTGACATCTTACCGTACTTTTCACTAACACAGGGAGACGAAATTAAAATGTTCCTTGCCCCCCATTGCTGCCTTTTCACAGTTTGAACCCTTGTTGCTAACAATGTCCAAACTTGTGTCAACGTCAGTGTCAATCCCTGAGTATGTGTTATTTTTCTAATCTGTTCAGAACAATACGATCCCATCCATCGTGTCACCCGAAACTATGAAAAATAATAATGTTAATCAGCCCTCAACAAACGTCTCCCAGGAGTTGAATATCTTGCGGGACATCAAACAAGTTTTCGGCGTTACCATGTCTCTGTTAGATGCATATTGAATAGAGTCCGCGTTCCCTTTAAGAAAGCTACTCTCAAAATAGCACTTCCGTGAAATTGAATGAAAGAATGAGTAAACCGGCAATGGTGAAATCTCAAGAGCCAGCCGCGGTAATCAGGCTACGAAACTTTCTGCTGTCATTAAGTAATTCCCAACCCAGTCAAATCATATTGGGTTGATAATCTTTCTGGCATTCTCTAACTCAAAAAGAATAAAAGGACCCACACACTTCATTGCACTACTTCAAATACCTCAGTCCTGACCCGCTGACAATGAGGCGCTTCCTCAGTCCTGACCCGCTGACAATGAGGCGCTCCCTCACTCCTGACCCTAGTACAATGAGGATCTCCCTCAGTCATGACCCGCTGACAACGAGGCGCTCCCCCAGTCCTGACCCGCTGACAATTAAGCGCTCCCTCAGCCCTGGACGCTGACAATGAGGCGCCACCTCACTCCTGACCCGAGTCCAATGAGGCGCTCCCTCAGTCCTTACCCGAGTACAATGATGCGCTCCCTCAGTCCTGAAACACTGACAATGAGGCGCTCCCTCACTCCTGACCTGCTCACAATGAGGCGCTCCCTCAATCCTGACCCTAGTACAATGAGGCGCTCCCTCAGTCATGACCCTGGTACAATGAGGCGCTACCTCAACAATGACCATCAGATGAAACTACATCTCCCCATTACTGACTCTCTGTCGAAGAGGCATTGCCTCAGACTATGCTGTAATATCTCCATCCGAGCAATTCGCCGTGCTGTCCTGGGGGCTGTCTTATTTCGTGTTGATTTAAAGTGAGCTTGTGTTTTAGGCTTTGTTAGTTGGAGGCTCTGTGTTTTAGGTTCGCCTCTGAGAGTTTAATTGCAGGAGGCTTAGTTTTCGGGAGGATTTGCAGGGGGTACTGTTTCAGGGTTTATTTACTGGGAGCTCTACATTTTACATTTTACTTGGAGGGGACTCGTTCTTTTATGTTTTATTACTGGGGGCTGTGTCTTTTATACTTTATTTCCTGAGGGACCTTTCTTCGGTTATGCATAAAGGTGCCTCTGTTTTTATTGGTGTATTTGCAGGGGGCTCTGTTTTTAGTATTTTTTCAAATGAGACTCTGCGTTGGAGAATATACACAGGAGGCTGTGTGTTTCAGAGTTCTTTTACAGGGATGTCTGTGTTTTAGGGTATCTGTACACGATGCTCTGTGTTTTAGGGATTATTCACAGTGATCCAGATTTTACAGGTTATGAAAGGCGTCTCTGTCTTCGGGTTTATTTATCGGGAACTGTTATTTATTGGTACGTCTATCTATTCAAAGTTTATTTGGAAGGGGCCCTGTCTTACGGATAATTTACAGGTGGGCTGAGTGTGGGGTGTAATTACAGGTGCTCAGTGTTTACGAATTTATTTAGACGGAGCCATTTGTTTTACCTTCTATTTCCTGGGTGATGTGTGTTTAAAGGGGTCCGTGTATTTGATTGTATAATTACAGGGGGCTTTGTTTTTAATATTAGTTTAAATGGGGCTCTGTGCTTTAGGGGTTATTGAAATGGGTTTCAGAGGATATATTTACAGGGGTCTCGGTTTTTGAGTGCTTTTGTGCAGGCCTGAGGCTCGCGTTAGAGGTGAGGTTAGGGTCAGCGCTGGACCTGATGGTAATAGTTTGTGTTAGGCCTGAGGCGAAGGCTAGGGTTAGGGTTTGGCCTGAGGTTAGGCTCAGAGCTTACACAAGGGTTAGCGTTAGGGCTGAATCTCGGGTTAAGGTTTGGGGTAGGGTTATTTTTTGGGGCAGGGAGAAAGAAAGCAGCTTCGCATACCCAGAGGAAGAGCAACTGCGTATTCTCCAGGAGACTCGGGATGTATTGTAAACTTGACAAGTCAAATAATATTACAGATTAGTTTACAATTAAAGGTTATTGGCCTGAGAGAATGCCTCATTGTCAGAGGGTCCGCTTGAGGCTGTCCCTCTATGTTGTAGTGTCAGTACTGAAGGAGTGCACAATTGTCAGAGGATCACATTCAGCCGATGCCTCATTTTTAAAAATTATGTAATTTAGTTCTGTAGCACTCCCCCAATAAGAATTTAGAATAAGGCTCAGCCTCAGTCTTGACCCTGTGACTCATACAATCCCACAGTTCTGACCCACGGACACTGCTGCAATACCTCAGTGTGGACCATTTGACAATGAGGCATTGCTTCAGTACTGAAGCTCTGGCAGTACTGACTATCTGACAGTGAGGGAGTGCCTCAGTCTGACATTGTCACAGAGATGCAATCGTGTGGCACTCCCACAACTCTAACCCCTTGAGAATAAGACACTACCTCAGTATTGACCGTCTCACAGTAATGCACCCCAACAGTTCTGACCCTCTGGTACTGCTGCATTACCTCATTAGAGACCCTATAAATGTGAGGCACTTCCTTAGTTCTGATAATCTTACAATGAGGCGCTACCTCAGTACTGACTCTCTGATTATAATGTTCTCCAGCAGTTCTGTTCCTCTGACAGTGCTTCAATACTTGCCTGAACCAGGCAAATTCCTCATTGTTAGCGGGTCAGTTCTGTGGCAGTGCCTCCTGGTACTGGGATCACATGAATCTGTAATACTGTTTGACCTGTTAAGTTTACAATACATCCCAAGTCTCCTCTAGAATATGCAGGTGCTCTCCCTCCGGCTCTCGGTATGCGAAGCTGCTTTCTTTCTCTCTACTCTCAGAAATATCCCTAACCTTAACCCTAGATTCAGCCCTAACGCTAACCCTCGTGTAAGCCCGAAGCCTAAATTCAGCCCAAAGCCTAACCCAAACCATAACCATCAGCCCTGACGCTAGAATCATCCTACACTAACCATAGCCTCAGGCCCAAACCGAACCCAGCTTCAGCCGTACTCCTGGCCCTCAAACACGGAGCCGACTGCACAGAGACCCTCAAACACAGAGACCCCTTTCAATAACCGGAAAACGCAGACCTCACTGGAAATAACCCCTAAAACACAGAGTCCCATTTAAACAAACTTCAACAACGGAGCCCCCTGTAATTATACGCTCAAATACATAGACCCCTTTAAATGAACTCTAACACACATTGTTAGAGTTAGGTCCTTTGGTGAAGTTGAGATTTTATTCTTCTGATATGCTTATCTCGCTGAATTAAGCACGTTAGTCAAAACAACAACAAAAGTCGAGACATTTGGGGAAGTTGAGATTTTGATCTTCTGAAGTGCTTAACTCGTTGAAATAAGCGTTTTAATTTAAACAGCATCATAAATTAGGTCATTTGTTGAAGGTGAGATTTTAGTCTTCTGATATGCTTATCTCGCTGAAATAAGCATTGTGTCAAACCAACATCAAAACTTGAGTCATTTGGTGAATCTCAGATTTTGGTCTTCTGAAGTGCTTATCTCAGTGGAATAAACATTTTCGTCAAATCAGCATCAAAAGGTAGGTCCTTTGATGAAGTTGAGATTTTAGTCTTCTTATATGCTGATCTCGCTGAAATAAACATTTTAGTCAAACCAGCATCAAAAGTTGAGTGTCTTGATGAAATTGAGATTTTGTTCTTCTCATATGCTTATCTCCCTGAAATAAGCACGTTAGTCAAAACAACATCAAAAGTTGAGTCACTCATGAAATAAGCATGTCATTCAAACCAACATCAAAAACTAACTCATTTAGTGAAGTGAGAGATTGGTCTTCTGAAGGTCTTATCTAAGAGAAATAAGCATGGAAGTCAAAGCAGCATTAAAAGTTGAGTCATTTGGTGAGGTTGAGGTTTTGATCTTCTGATGTGCTTATCTCAAAGAAGTCAACCTGTCATTCAAACCAACATCAAAAACTAATTCATTTGGTGAGGTTGAAACAATTGTCTCCCGATCTGATTACCTGAGTGAAATAAGCGTGTCAGTCGAAACAGCATCAATAATTAAGTCGTTTGATGAAGTTGAGATTTTTGAATTCTGAAGTGCTTATCTCACTCAAATAAGCATTTTAGTCAAACAAACATCGAAACTAGAGTCATTTTGGGAAGTTCAGATTTGGGATTTCTGAAGTGATTAACTCGCTGAAAGAAACATTTAATCCAAACAGCATCAAAAGTTGAGTCATTTGGTGAAGTTGTAATTTTGGTCTTATTGAAGTGCTTTTCCCACTGAAATAAGCATGTTCGTCAAAACAGCATCAACAGTTGAGTGTCTTGTTGAAGTTGAGATTTTAGTTTTCTACTATGCTTATCACGCTGAAATAAGCAGGTTAGTCAAAACAATATCAAATGTTGTGACATTTGGTAAAGTTGAGATTTTGATCTTCTCAAGTGCTTCACTCGCTGAAATGAGCATGTTAGTCAAACTAACATCAAAAATTGAGTCATTTGGTGAAGTTGAGATTTTTATCTTCTCAAGTGCTTATCTTTGTGAAATAAGAATTTTA
>NW_025974674.1:5758-8370 GCF_021869965.1 Rhincodon typus
TATTTCACTGGCGGAAGCCTGTTAGTCAATCCAACATCAAAATTTGAGTCATTTAGTGAAGTTCAGATTGTGATCTTCTGACGTACTTTTCCCACTGAAATAAACATGTTCGTCAAAACAGCATCAAAAGTTGAGTGTCTTGTTGAAGTTGAGATTTTGGTCTTCTGCTGTGCTTATCTCGCTGTAATATGCACGTTAGACAAAATAATATCAAAAGTTGTGACACTTGGTGAAGTTGAGATTTCGATCTTTTGAAGTGCTTAACTCGCAGAAATGAGCATGTTCGTCAAATTAACATCAAAAATTGAGTCATTTGGTGAAGTTCCGATTTTTGTCTTCTGAAGTGGTTATCTCGCTGAAATAAGAATTTTAATCGAACCAGCATCAAAAATTATGTCATTTTTTGAAGTTGAGATTTTTGACTTCTGAAGGGCTTATCTCACTCAAATATGCATGTTAGTCAAAACAACATCAAAAGTTGAGTCATTTGGTGAAGTTCAGATTTGGATCTTCTGAAGTGCTTTTCTCACTCAAATATTGCATGTTAGTCAAAACAACATCAAAAGTTGAGTCACTTTGTGAAGTTCAGATTTTGGCCTTCTGAAGTGCTGAACTCGCCGAAAGAAGCATTTTAATACAACCAGTATTAGAAGTTGAGTCATTTGGTGAAGTCGAGATTCTTCACTTCTGTGGTGCTTATTTCACTGGACGAAGCCTGCAATCAATCCAACATCAAAACTTGAGTCATTTATTGAAGTTCAGATTTTTGGTCTTCTGAAGTGCTAATCTCACTGAAATAAGCATGTTGTCAAAACAGCATAAAAAGTTGAGTGTCTTCGTGAAATTGAGATATTGGTCTTCTGATATGCTTATCTCACGCAAATGAGTATGTTAGTCAAACCAACATCAAAACTTGAGTCATGTGGTGAAGTTCAGATTTTGGTTTTCTGAAGTGCTTATCTGAGTGAAATAAGCACGTTAGTCAAAACACCATTAAAAATTATGTCATTTGGTGAGGGTGAGATTTTTTGACATCAGCAGTGCTTATCTCACTCAAATAAGCATGTTAGTCTAACCAACATCAAAACTTGAGTCATTTGGTGAAGTCGAGATTCTTCACTTCTGAACTGGTTATTTCACTGGAGGAAGCCTGTTAGTCAATCCAACATCAAAGTTTGAGTCATTTAGTGGAGTTCAGATTTTAGTCTTATTGAAGTGCTTTTCCCGCTGAAATAAGCATGTTAGTCAAAACAGCATCAAAAGTTGAGTGTCTTGTTGAAGTTGAGATTTTGGTTTTCTGCTATGCTTATCTCGCTGAAATAAGCAGGTTAGTCAAAACAATATAAAAAGTTGAGATATTTGGTAAAGTTGAGATTTTGATCTTCTGAAGTGCTTCACTCGCTGAAATGAGCATGTTCGTCAAACGAACAGCAAAAATTGAGTCATCTGGTGAAGTTCAGATTTTTATCTTCTGAAGTGCTTATCTCGCTGAAATAAGAATTTTAATCAAACCAGCATCAAAAATTATGTGATTTGGTGAAGTTGTGATTTTTGCCTTCCGAAGTGCTTATCTCACTCACATAAGCATGCTCATCAAAACAACATCTAAAGTTTGGTCAATTGGTGAAGTTGACATTTTCGACTTCTGAAGTGTTTATCTCACTCAAATAAGCATGTTAGTCAAAACAGCATTAAAAACTATGTCATTTGGTGAGGGTGAGATTTTTTGACATCTTAAGTGCTTATCTCACTCAAATAAGCATGTTATTCTTACCAACATCAAAACTTGAGTCATTTATTGAAGTTCAGATTTTGGTCTCCTGAAGTGCTTATCTGAGTGAAATAAGCATGTTAGTCAAAACAGCATCAAAAATTAAGTCATTTGGTGAAGTTGAAAGTTTTGACTTCTGAGGTGCTTATATCACTGAAATAAGCGTTTTCGTCATACCAGCATCAAAAGTTGAGTCGTTTGCTGAAGTTGCGATTTTGGTCTTCTGATATGCTTATCTAACTGAAACAAGCACGTTAATCAACACAACATTATAGATTGAGTCACTTGGTGAAGTTCAGATTTATATCTACTGAAGTGCTTATCTCACTCAAATATGCATGTCAGTCAAAACAAAATCAAAAGTTGATTCATCTGGTGAAGTTGAGATTTTGATCTTCTGACGTGCTTATCTCAAAGAAATCAACATGTCATTCAAAACACCATCAAAAACCAACTCATTTGGTGAAGCTAAGATATTGGACTTCGAAGTGATTATCTCAGTGAAATAAGCGTGATAGTCAAAACAGCAACAATAATTAAGTCATTTGGTCAAGTTGAGATTTTTGAATTCAGAAGTGCTTCTCTCACTCAAATAAGGATGTTAGTGAAACAAACATCGAAACTTGAGTCATTTTGTGAAGTTCAGATTTTGGACTTCTGAGGTGCTGAAGTCGCTGAAAGAACATAGAACATAGAACATCACAGCGCAGTACAGGCCCTTCGGCCCTGGATGTTGCGCCGACCTGTGAAACCAATCTGAAGTCCATCCAAACTAAACTATTCCGTTATCATCCATATGTTTATCCAATGACCATTTAAATGCCCTTAAAGTGGGCGAGTC
>NW_025974675.1:0-8369 GCF_021869965.1 Rhincodon typus
GACACGTCAGCCTTTCTGCTCCTCTGATGCTGCTTGGCCTGCTGTGTTCATCCAGCTCTACACCTTGTTATCTCAGATTCTCCAGCATCTGCAGTTCCTACTATCTCTGAAACTTTTTTTTGGTTCCTGACTTACAGCATCCGCAGTTCTTTCGGTTTTTACTGGATTGCTCAAGGTGAGGGTCTACTGCCTAGACCATAAGGTTGAGTTGTGTATTATTTGTAGTGTCCAGGATTACTGTGGGCTGCTGTACCCTGCACACCTTTGTGCAGCAAGGGGCGAAACAGAGGTTCAGTGGTTAGAACTGCTGCCTCACAGTACCAGGGATCTGCGTTTGATTCCAGTTTCAGGTGACTTTGTGTGTGAGATTTGCACATTCTCAACACATCTGCGTGGGTTTCCTCCAGGTGCTCCAGCTTCCTCCCACAGTCCAAAGATGTGCAGGTTAGGTTGATTGGCCATGCTAAATTACCCATAGTGTCAAGGGATGTGCAGCTTAGGTGGGTTAGCCATGGGAAATGCAGAGGTACAGGGATAGGCTAGGGGGCTGCGTCTGGATGGGATGCTCTTCATAGGGTTGGTGTGACCTTGATGGGCCAAATGGCCTGCTTCCACACTATAGGGATTCTATGAAAAGGGTGGGGAATTTTCAGAGGGAAGATGATGTTACTTATGAAGAAGTGGTTAGTGTGGATGGAGTGGCAAATGCCAGGATGATGGAGTGACAGGGCAGACAGACCTGAGACATTGTCATTGCCAACACATTCCAGGGCAAATGAGGTAATATTACATGTCTACACCACCATAGGTTGTCACATACTTGTTGCTGAGAGCCCAGGGTTCTCCTGTTGGCCTGGACATCTTGTTTTACTGCGTTGTAAAATTGATTTGGTTGCTGCACTCACATTGACATTTTTATCTTAACACTGTTGATATTGTGGTTCTGTGTCTTTGCCAATCTTAAATAAAAAACTGGTGCCTGATGTGCTGCCTAGACAAAAGCACAACAGCAGTGCCAGCTGTACCTGTAAAACACTGTATATTCTCTCAAACTCTGGCAACGGAAAGGAAAGTGCTGCAGTCCCTTGGCCTAAGCAAAGCTTATACAGGCAACATTGGAAGCCACATATAGTAGTAAGTTGGAAGGGCTTTACGCATGTCTCACTGACATATTCTCCAAATGGAGGCAATGCCTTGGCATGAACTCTGTTATGTGAACACCAGCAATACAATGATTTGGCTGCAGATGACACTTAGGCAGCAGCCACAAAGGCATGATAATCAGGAGGACACAACTGTTAGATAGTGCAGTGTTCCACACCCCCAACTTTACAAGTCATGCACAAGGTTTAACCTACACATGCCAGAGATATCACCATTGATGATATGATACACCAGTGTGTTTAGGCCCACATCATCCGAAACTGGTCAGGAACAAAGCGCAATCCCTTTAAATACAGCAACTAGCAACATCATGCAAATTCAAATACATGTATAAATTGAAGTTGTATGTATATTTCACATGTGATTCATCTCTAGTGTGAAGCACCTGTGTCTGCTTTGTGCCTTTATAACTTCTTCATCTTTCTTTGCGTATTACTGCACCGAGGTACAGCTCCAACATCAAAGCTGATGTAGAGGCAGTTTGCTGACTGCTCGGCCAAGTTGACTAAGATAACCTTGGTGATCATCCTCTGTTAGTGGTGGAGGTTTCAGAAATACCATTTAATATCAAAAGAAGATGGTTCAATTATTCCTAAATTGAGATGCTCATTGCTTGGCACTTGTGTGGTGTGAGCATTCCTTGCACTTATTAGCTCTAGTTTGAATGTTGTTGAGTCTTGCTGCGTAGGGGGACAGACTGCTTCAGCAGCTTTGGACTTGCAAACATTACTGAACACTGTGCATTCTAACTCTGCCATCATGCATCTTGCCCTTAGAAATGAAAAATTGTGAAATTGTGTTTATTATACTGTGGAAAAAGCTGCTGATTGGTCCAGTTGAGCCAGTAGATGGCAGCAACAAACTTTAAAAAGTCTGCCGATGACACCGAACAATAAATCTATGCGGACATAGAGGAAAAGAAATTTTCAAGGGAACAGTACTATTACCTCTTTGCTTTAGGATGGCTGTGTGACATTTTCTTTCCTTTCTCTGTCCCAATTTTGCTTTGTAGTGATACTACCTTCATGAACTTAAACCTAATCCCTCATGGACTACATGGTATCTCTGGACGTGGCTGCCCGTTCTAACTACCTGGCCTGTCTGCTGCATCTCTACCATCTAAGAATAACTCCTTTAAAATGTACAAGACTCTTAGGGGCCTTGACAGGCCAGGTGCACCACAGTTGTTTCCCCTTACGGGACAGTCTAGAACAAGAGGGCATAATTTCGGAATAAGGGGCTACCCATTTAAGACAGTGAGAAGGAGGAATTTCTACTCTCTGAGGGTAGAGAATTCTTTACCACAGAGGACTGTCAAGGCTGGTCATTAAGTATATTCAAGGCTGAGATAGACAGATTTTTAATCAATAAGGGAATCAAAGGTTATGGGGAAAAGAAAGGAAAGTGGATTTCAGGACTATATCTCATTGAATAGTACAGCAGACACGATGGGCTAAGCAGCCTATTTCTGCTCCTAATGCTCTCACTCACTCTTGGTAAGACTTGTAAACTCTTTATTTACATTCCAATATACAGAATACTGATCACAGCTCTTTAGTAGAGTGTTTCAATTTTTCTTTCCAGTTTCAATAGCATCTGACTGTTGATATCAGAATTGCATCAATGTACATATCATTATTAATTAATTCATTTCCTATTTTCCTATACCGGGACAAATTTCTGAAATCTTTGATGAAGCAGTGGTTCTTTACATCAGACCCAGTAGTGAATATCTGTGGGCAGATTGAACTGCTACAATTCTTGGAGTGTAGGTACATCCAAAATGCTGATAGGAAGGTAGTTCTAGAGTTTTTACCCAATGACAGTGAAGAAATGGCAATGTTGTGCAATTCAGGATGGAATGTGGATTAGAGGGAAACTTGCAGGAGGTGGTGATCCCAAGCGTCAGCTGCCCTTGTCCCTTCTAAGTGTTAAAGATTGTGAGTGCTGTCGAAGGAGCCTTGGTAAGTTACTGCAGTGCATTTTGTAATGATCAAACTCCTACCACTATGGGCCAGTGGTGGAGAGATTGAATGTTTGAGGTGGTGAATAAGGTGCCAAGCAGGACAGTTACTTTGTCCCGGATGATGTCAAACTTCTCGAATGTTGTTGGAGCAGCACTCGTACAGGCATGTGGCGAGTATTCCATCAAACTCCCGACATGTAGATGCTGGACAGTCTTTTGGAGAATCAGGAGGTAAGTTACTCACCTCAGAGTTCCTAATCTCGGACCTGCTTTGGTAGCCATAGTATTTATATGACCATATTTATGAAGTTTCTGGGCAATGGTAACCCCCAGGATGTTGACTGTTGGAGATTTTAATAGTATGTAATGTAGATAATATAATGCAATGATAATGCACAAGGGGAGATGCTTAGATTCTCTCATGTTAGAGATGGTCATTCCCTTAAACTTGTGTGGCGTGAATGTCACTTGCCACCATCAGCCCAAGCCTGTATATTGTCCAGGACATGCTGCATATAGACATTGACTGAGTGGCACTGACTGAACATTTCACAGTTAGCAATGAAAATATTATGCCCTTATAAGAACATAAGAAAAAGGAGCAGGAATGGGCTATTCAGCACAGCAAGCCTGCTGCAATATTCTATAAGATCAGGCTTCAGTCCTCTTTTGTGCCAAATCCTCATAGTCCTAGTCCATTGTTGATATTTCGAAAATTCTGTCCATCTCCTCTATAAATACTTTCAATTATCTAGCCTCCCCAACTTTCTGGGGTAGAGAATTCCAGACATTCACTACCCTCAGGGAGAAGAAATTCCTTTGTATTCAGTTTTAAATATATGTCCCTTTGTTTCATAACTATGTCCCCTGTTTGAGATTCACTCACGAGTGGAAACATATTCTCAACATACACTTTATCAAGCTCTCACTTCCCCAAATCTTGTATGTTTCAATACGATCACCCAATATTCTTCTAAATGCTAATGAATGAAGCCCTAACCTATGTAGACATTGTTGATGAGTCAACCCCTTCATCACAGGATTCAGCCCAGTGAATCTCTTTTGAACTGCCTCTGATGCCAACATGTCTTTTTTAAATGTAGGCACCAAAACCACATATGGTACTCCAGGTGCTGCATTGCCAACACCCTGCACAGTTGTAACAGGACTTTCCCAATTTTAAACTCCAGCCCCCTAGCAATAAAGATAAAAATTCAATTTGCCTTACTAATTATCTGTTGCATCTGCATGCTAATGTTTTGTATTTCATGCACAAGAACACCCAGATCCCTCTGTGCTGCACATTTTTGGAGTCTGTCTCCATTTAAATAATCATCTGCCTTTTGATTCTTTCTATCAAAGAACATGAACTCGCACTTTCCTACATTAAACTTAATTTGCCATATTTTTGCCTACTCACAACAGCAGATCAGGTGATAGTATAATTGTTAAGTTCAATTTGAAAGAGAATTTGGAGGACTGATGATAAGATGCTTAAATACAGTCTGATCTCAGCAAGAATATAAATGAATGTATGATTTTGCATGTAAATACAGTCGGAATTCCTTTAAGATTCAGAGCGCCCCACAAGAATTCACATATTTCTACAACTTGAATTCAAATGAGAAATTAATAGGTTAAGATTCAGCATATAATGACTGGTTGATTGAGGATGAGCTTTAGTTCTCAGTTTTTATATTTCCAATAGTTTCACAACACACTCCAGCATTATATGATTTTATTGCACTCGCTCGAGCTGATAGGTTTCTAATTCTAATTCTAAGATTCTAATCATCATTGCAAACTATAAAATTGCCATATTGCTCATTAAATTAGACAAGAATTAAAGGAATCCCTTAGTAAGTCTTGCATATAAAAATATTTTATCACATGGAATAACCCATCTTCAGTCAAATAATTTGTTATGTTAGATGTTTTCCTTTGGAACCAGTTGGGGTTAGAAGTTAAGGAAAGGGATAATTTTGAGTTATCAGGCAGTTCGATAGAAACAGATTGCTAAGCAACAGGCCAGTGATCCTTATGACTACTAACTCTGTCTGTATGACTGATCCTGTTGCAGTGTGACTGAATGACTGTGTTTGTGCAGACTCTATGGCTAAGAGGCTGTGTGATTTTATTGACTTTAGATCTTTGTAACTGACTGACTGTGATAGCTCAGATCCTGTGGCTGGGTGACAGACTGACTTTGATATTACAGACTGCTTTGCTGCATAACTGACTTGCCCTGTAATAATCCAAACTGCGCGGTTGCATGACTGACTCAGTAATCCTTTTCACAGGATAACTGCAGAAAAGGAGACGCATTTGAACCTTCTTAATTTATTCTTCCTGAAAGACCATATGATTCTCCCTTTGCATCACAGAATCCAATTATTGCTGTAATGATTTGAAGTTTATACTTCCACTCCATTCAACAACATTCAACACTCTGTGGATAAAGACTCAGTTCCATATTGGCATTGAGATACTTTGTCCTCTTGACGTACTCCAGTGGCTTAATGTTATGAACCAGACCAAACCACCTCAAAATATATCAAGGAGATAGCCTACACCCCTGACTTTTATTTATAAGCAAGTATAATGCATTGTGTTCCAGATGTGATTCGATTAGTCATACTAGTAGGCAAAACAGAATTTATTCTTACAACACAGTTAAGATACAAACAAAAAAAGGAGAAATATTTAACAAAATAATATATTATTTAATGATAATTAATCAACTGTTCCAATATAGCAACATCCCTTAAACATGGAATAGCAATTTAGCAAAACAGTTTCAATCTCGTGCTGCTTTCTCACTCTGGCAGCAGAGAAAGAACTTAAACATATAGCTGCAGCAGAGAGAGCTGTGTCAACCAGCTTTAACTCTAAACACTCCAGCTTCAACAACTGAAAGCAAAAACTAAAACCCTGGGTATGAGTGAGCCAGACTCCATCCACTCATGCTTCTTCTGTCTAATACAAAAAACTCAAAGCTATTTACTCTGCTTTCCAAAGAGCAGAGACCTCGGGACCAGGTTGACAACACTTCACTTAAAGAGAACCAGGACAGACAAATCCCTCTTAAAGGCACATAATGTCATGTTAATTTAAGGTAATTATCTGGAATCACCCTTTCCTTACGCATTACCATCTCCACCTACATGTAAAATGTTATGCATGCATTCACTTTCTGTCCCTAAAACATCACATGCTGTTATGAGATAGCAAGGTGTAGAGCTGGATGAACACAGCAGGCCAAGCAGCATCAGAGGAGCAGGAAGGCTGATATTTCGGGCCTAGATCCATTTCTGAAGAAGGCTCTAGGCCTGAAACGTCAGCCTTCCTGCTCCTCTGATGCTGCTTGGCCTGCTGTGTTCATCCAGCTCTACACCTTGTTATCTCACATTCTCCAGCATCTGCAGTTCCTACTATCTCCGGACTACATCAGCAGATTGGTTTGTGCTGAGCAAACCTCCAGTCTTTTCAATGAAGGTTTCAGCTCATTCACATTCAGAGAACATTTAATCTTTGAAGTAATACAATGTGGGTAGAGACACATGACTGAATCTTAACATTTTTTTGGCTAAGTCCAAGTTGTGTCGAGACATTTGGAGGACTTCTTGGCATGTGGTCCAGCAAAATTTCTTGTTGTGTCTTATCAGATGCATTTATCTACCCTACCCTATAGTGTTCTTTAAGTCGATTCAGCCTCAGTTCACTAGTTGCCCTTCCTAGAACAACATGCATCAGTGGATATTCCAGAATTCACTGACTTAATTTGCAACCACGACATCTCTAAAAGTCTGTTGTGCACTCAGACAAGCACAATTATTTTGGAGCTGCCTTACATGGTTCCTGACATTTTCCCTGAACTTGGCCGACAGGGGGAAGTTGGTGCTTTGCAGAGTAGGCAGGGACCTGGAGGTCCTGTGGGATAGGGGGCTTCCTTCTGGTCCCAGGTTGCTATGCAGGTTAAAGTAGCCTCAGCTATCTGGCAGAATGCCCTGCACTGTAGCAAGTAGGTCAGTGTTCTTTTCAACTCTGCCACCATTTTGTCTCCGATATCTCACACTCACTCTATTTCTGCTACTGTATCCATCTCCCACCAAGGCTCATGCTCTACTATTCTCACCGTTTCCTGCAACATCTTCCCTTACTCATTCTTACCCACCTCAACACCCAATGCCATTAGTCCCGCATGCCCACTGTGCCACCTATTCACCTGCTTGGAATACCTCCCTACCTTCACCAAAAGTAACAGCTGTGTCACCCACTTCTATCTTCCTCAATGCCTGCTTTATTCTCATTCTGAGCGGAAAATGCCAACAATACAGCAGAAAAACTCGACAAGACAACTGGTGGGCTGCCCAACCCCTTATGTGCAGAACATCCTAACTCTGACTGCCCCAAGTGGTAGACTGACCCTGGATTGGTAGCGGAGGCTGTTCTTAACTTACTGCGCTGGGACGCCCCTTCAGTGAAGGCTATCCCCTTTGACTTTACTGAGGTCTGCTGACAACCATGATAATGCCATAATTGACTGAAAGCCATGCAGAGGTGTGAATGCATTGGGCAACTTACCCAATGTCCTCATGCCAAAATTTGGTTGCAACTGCCTTGAGACCCACTTCAGAAGAATTGCAAAAATTCAGAGGATATAATACAAGAACATTTTTGCATGTGATACGCAATGAATTCCTTTGCTAATGAGGTGGAGTTATGTATTCTTGCCTGGTTCTTCAAGACTATAAAATCTTACTGCAAATAAGCACATTTTAAGGTCACTTAAAAGCTGATATGGAAGAAACTGGCATCTTGTGAACCTCCAACTTCAGATTAGCAGAAATCTACAAGAAATTACTGACATTCATTTTCAAATGTATTTTAAAGATGTTGTTGGTTCATTAATAAATTACGCATCTGTTCCTTTCTGTCTTAGAAATTTTTAGTTTGGTCAATCAGGTGTATGAGTGAACTTTATATATGATGGAAACAAATTGAATGCAACATTTAGATGTGAACTCTTCTGAATTCTTTTCAACATCCGTGATATAAGGCAAATTTGACCATGCATCAATAAATCATTTTTTGCTAGTGAAGTCGTGTGAAGATTATTGCTGATATGTTAAGTACAGCATTATTTTAAATAGATTGTCTTTGACAGCCTGTTTCAGAGCCAACACAAAAACTCAGACAGGAAACAAAAGGTTAACTTGAATGAAATCTAGAAGGATTG
>NW_025974676.1:0-4697 GCF_021869965.1 Rhincodon typus
ACTGGACTTGAAACGTTAACTCTGTTTTCTCTCCACAGATGCTGCCAGACCTGCTGAGCTTTTCCAGCAGTGTCTATGTTGAATAACTGTCATGTTGATTCTTTTGCTGCTCAAGGAGCTGTTTCCAAACCGACCTCACCACTTCCCCCTCCTGCCAGAGTGGTGGGGGGCGGGGGGGGGGGGGGGGGGGGGGGTGGGGGTGCGGTTGAGGAGAGTTTAGGGACGGTCCAGAGGCGGTTTCATCCCGAAATTCCAGCCGCGAGATAGTGGGCAGCGGCAGAGCTGGGTACTGGCAGTGGGTCACCCTCACCGCTTCACCCTGGGGAAGCAGACGGTCCGCTGCACTCTCCCTTCCCCATGCCCCTCCCTCTCTCCCACTTCCCCCGCTTCCCACTAACCTCCCTCCATCCCCCAGAGCTTTCCATCATGTTTGTTAGACACGACCTCCCTCTGACAAAGCCCTGCTTTGATTAATCTTTGCCTCTTCAAATCCTGTCCCTCAGGTTTTTTTTTCCCGATAGTTTCCCTACCATGGAAGTTAGACTCACTGGCCTATAGCTCCCTGGTTTATCCCTCTCACTTATCTTGAATAACGGCACCACATTAGCTGTCCTCCAGCTTCAACTCCGATGAAGAGTCACCTAGACTCGAAACGTTAGCTTGCTCTCTCTCTATGGATGCTGCGTGATCCGCTGTGATCTCCAGCATTTATTATTTCCTGCTGTCCTCCAGTCCTCTGGCACCTCTTCTGTGGCCAGAGAGGAATTGAAAATTAATGCCAGAGTCCCTACAATCTCCTCCTTTGACACCCACGGCAGCCCGAAATACATCTCAATAAAGACCGAAAGAATTGCGGATGCTGTAAATGAGGAACAAACAGAAGTTGGCAGAAAAGCTCAGCAGGTCTGGCAGCATCTGTGAAGGAAAAAACAGAGTTAACGTTTCAGGCCCGGTGACCCTTCCTCAGTTCGCACTTTATTTTTGTTCCTGAGATACATCTCCTCTGGTCTGTGGAGCTTTATCCACTATGACGTGGATTAAACCAGAATACCTCCTTCCTCTCCATGCTAATTTGCTCAAATTTGTTCTATTTATTACCCTCATGTACCTTGTATGGTTTGATCTGCCTGTACTGCAAGCAAAACAAAACTTTTCACTGTACCTAGGTACATGTGACAATAATAAATCAAATCAAAATCAAAAATATATTACAGATCCCTCCCATATCTAAACCCACATCATCCTCTCCAGTATATACAGACCCAATGTACTAAATAGCATCCATTTGCTCCAGACACACTTATCAAACATCTTTGGATTTTTCCTTAATCTTACTTGGTACTGTGTGTGTTTTTTTTTTCTTAATATGTTCCCTTTGTTCTCTTAATTTCTATCTTGAAGTAACTCCCTGCACTTTCTGTATTCCTGTAGGACATCTGTTGCTTTGAGCCTGTGGTTACCTACTATAAACTTTCCCTGTGAACCTGACTGAGCTGCAATGGCAGGATCAGTTCAGAGGTTTATATTGATCTATTCTGGTGAGTATTTCACACTCTCACTCGAGTTAAGAATATGACAAACAGTCTTCGAAGGATGGCACTTTTGGAGACAGTGGGATTTTACAAATTGAAGCTGGTTTTGGGAGGGAGTAAGGGCACACCATCAGGAGAGGATCTCAATCCATACATCAAGTTGACTGGGAGATATGAATTGTGAGGGGATGGGGGGAAATCTGTTTGACTAAAATGAGGGGTATATATCCATTCCTGAACTAATATATACTTCACTCCCTTTCTTCTCTGACACAGTATTACTTTTGGAAGCGCCAATCCTGACACATTGTATGGGTAAGACCTTTTTATAATTGAATATTTGTTTTAAAAAAGAAATACAATGTGGCTCGCTGTTCAATCTGTGGAAAGGAGCAAGTTATAAATGGAAATTGGGAGGAGAGAGCTAAAGAAATACGAGAAGGAACATCAGAGACAGAGAGAGGTAGAGATGTAAATAGTCAGAGGGAGAAACAGAAAAGTGGACAATCTGCAGACCTGATGTGGCACAACTGCTTGTGGAGTAGGCCAAGCTGCTCCTTGGCCTGCTGTGTTCATCCAGCCCTGCACCTTGTTGTCTTGGATTCTCCAGCATCTGCAGTTCCTACTATCTCTGCTTGTGGAGTAGTTGGGATTTGAACCTGGGTCTCCTGGGTCAGATGTGTGGACACTGCTACTGCACTACAAAGAAGCACTCTGTTGCAAGCTAAAATCCCAGTCCCAACCATCTACAGCTGCTTCATCAATGACCTTCCCTCCATCATAAGGTCAGAAGTGGCGACGATTGCTGATGATTGCACAATGTTCAGAACTATTCACAACTCCTCAGATTCTAAAGCAGTCCATGTTCAAACGCAACAAGACCTGGACAATATCCAGGCTTGGGCTGACAAGTGGCAAGTAATATTTACGCCACACAAATGCCAGGCTATGACTATCTTCAGTAAAAGGCAATCTGACCACTTTCCCTCGACGTGGAATCACCATCTCTGAATCCCAACTATCTGTATCCTGGGATGTTACTGTTTTTTGGAAACTGAACCAAACTAACCATTGGCTACAAGAGCAGGTCAGAAGCTAGGAATCCTGCAGACAGCAACTCACTGCCTGACTCCACAATCCACAAGGCACAAGTCAGGAGTGTGATGGAATATTCCCCACTTGCCTGGATGGGGGCAGCTCCAACCACAGCTATAGATGGCTGGGACTGAGATTGTAGCTTGCAATAGAGGGGCTCTTCATAGTGCAGTGGTAGTGTCCATGCATCTGAGCCAGGAGACCCAGGTTCAAGTTCCAACTGCTCCAGAGGAGGTTGGACCACATCAGGTCTGCAGATTGTCTACTCTTCTGTTTCTCCCTCTGACTATTTACATCTCTGTCGCTGCTGTTCCTTCTCATATTTCTTTAGCTCTCCCCTCAATAAACTCAACACCATCCAGGCCAAAGCAGTCCCCACTTGATTGGCACCACATCCACAAACATCCCACTCCCTCCACCACTGATGCTAGGTAGCACCAGTGTGTACCAGCTACAAGATGCACTGCAAAAACTCACCAAGGCTCCTCAGACAGCACCTTCCAAACCCATTACCACTTCCATCTAGAAGGACAAGGGCAGCAGGTATATGGGAACACAATCCCCCTGAAAGCTCCCCTCCACGCCACTCATCATCCTGAATTGGAAATATATTGCTGTTCCTTCAATGTCAAAATCCTGGAATTCCCTCTCTAAGGAACATTACTGGTCTACATGGCACATGGGTTATTGCACTTCATGAAGGCAGCTCACCTTCTCAAGGTACACCTCGGGGCGGACAATGAATACAAGCCTGTTCAGAGACATCCACTGCCTGAGTGGAAAAATAACCATAAGAACAGAGACAAAAACCCATTTGAAACCAAAAGAAATTGAACCAAAAAGTGGGAAAATAGAAGAAAGAGCAGATAAATAGACACAATCACACACTCACACACGCAAAGGGGTTTGGTACATGATGAATAGGGGCACAGCATAGAGAGAACAGGATGGTTGTAGCTCTGGGATGGTGCCACACTCCTCTGGAGTAGTAGGATTTGATCTCATGCCTGTTTGGCTCAGATACTACTACAAGAGTTCTCCATTGCCTACATTGTTAGAGTCAGGGCAATCGCTCCCCACCCTCCCACCTCCCCACCTCCCCCCCCCTCCCCACCACTTCCAGACAGAATGATGTTGTGGTTCAGTATATTTTGGATGTTAATAATTATGTTTTGTTTTGGGGGGGGGACGGTGGGGTGTATTGTGGGTTTGGTTTTCCAGGTGACCTGTTTTATCCATTCGGGACAGCTGTTGGAGATGTTGCCAACCCCAAAGAGGATGATGGAGGATCTCCACAGATACCCATCTCGATCAACTTCCCCTTCTTCAAAACATCATACAGCTCCTTATATGTGAGTACAGCTTGGCTGGGGGGTGGGGTTGGGGGGTGGCGGGGGGAGGCCACAGAAATCCTGGGACAGTGACCCAATGTGGAGAGGGTGGGTTTCTGTTCTGGGCTGGGTACAAACATGGCATTTAGTAGTAGGGTCCAAAGGAGCCGTGATTTTGCGACAGGAAATCAAATTAAACTCCAACTGAGCAGTGCACACACACAGCCTGGATGGCAAAGACAATCTCAAGCAAAGAGGGTAGATATGATGTAGATCTAAGTGATTCCATAACCAACAGATCACATCTAAGCTCTGCAGTCCTGACATATCCAGTCATGAATAGTGGTGAACAATTAAACAAAGAGACTTTGGAGTGCAGGTGCATAGTTCCTTGAAAGTGGAATCGCAAGTAGATAGGATAGTGAAGAAGGTGTTTGAAATGCTTGATCAGTGCATTGAGTATAGGCATTGGGAGGGTCCTGTTGCAGCTGCACATGACATTGGTTAGGGCCACTTTTGGAATACTGCGTGCAATTCTGGTCTCCCTGCTACAGGAAGGATGTTGTAAAACTTGAAAGGGTTCAGTGAAGATTTACAAGGATGTTGCCAGGATTGGAGGATTTGATCTATAGGAGAGGCATAATAGGCTGGGGCTATTTTCCCTGGAATTTTGGAGGCTGAGGGGTGACCTTACAGAAGTTTATAAAATCATGAGGGGCATGGATAGGGTAAATAGCCA
>NW_025974676.1:4797-8368 GCF_021869965.1 Rhincodon typus
CCTGGAGTAGGGGAGTCCAAAACTAGAGGGGCATAGGTTTAAGGTGAGAGGGGAAAGATTTAAAAGGGACCTGAGGGGTAACTTTTTCACACAGAGGGTGGTGCGTGTATGGAATGAGCTGCCAGAGGAAGTGGTGGAGACTGGTACAATTACAACATTTAAAAGGCATCTGGATGGGTACATGAATAGGAAGGGTTTAGGGGGATATGGGCCAAAAGCTGGCAAATGGGACTAGATTAGTTTAGGATATCTGGTCAGCACGGATGGGTTGGACTGAAGGGTCTATTTCCAGGCTGTGAGCTTTGACTCTATGATTGTAACTCACCGGAGGAGGACTCTCCACAAATATCCCCATTCTCAATGATGGAAGAGCCCAGCACATCAGTGCAAAAGATAAGGCTGAAGCATTCACAGCAATCTTCAGCCCTGAAGTGCCATTATCCATCTCGGTCTCCTCCAGTGGACCCCGGCATCACAGATGCATGTCTTCAGCCAATTCAATTCACTCCATGTGATAGCAATAAATGGCTGGAGACACTGGATACTGAGCAGGCCCTGACTATAGCTATAGCAATGCTCACTGAAGCTAATCCTTACATGGCCACCCAGCCCCTGACCTCATTCAAAACCTTGAGTCAAATGTGGAGAAACGAGCTGAATTTTAGAGGTGAGGTGAGAGACAGCCCTTGACACCAAAGTTGCATTCAAACGAGTGTGGTATCAAGAAACCCCAGCAAAGCTGGATTTAAGGAGAGTCTAACCACTGCCACTTGACATATAATGATGTTACCATCACTGGCTCCCCCATGATCAACATCCTGGGGGTTACCATTGACCAGAAACTGAGGGGGGGCTAGCCGTGTGGGTGTACATACGCCGCATGGACTGCAGAGGTTCAAGAAGACAAAGTAAAGACTTCAGGATAACAAGAATTGGTTCTTGAATGTTGGAGGGGTACATGACAGCCAAGAAGAATAGAAAGCTAGGTAAAGGTGGAGGGCTAGCATGGTAAATCAAGAAATTGCATTGAAGCAGTAATTAGGGATGGCCTTGGTGCTGAGTTTTAGGATTTGGAATTGGTTTGGGTAGACACAAGGAATGGTAGGGGAAAGAAGTTACTGGTGGGAGTGACCCTAGAGAAGGTGATGGCCCAGTGGTATTATCTGTTAACCCAGAGACCCAGGTAATGTTCTGGAGACCTGGGTTCGAATCCTGCCACAGCAGATGGTGGAATTTGAGATCAATGAAAACCTGGAATTAGGAGTCTAATGATGACCATGAATACATTGCCGATTGTTGGGGGAAAAACCCATTAGGGAAGGAAGCCGCCATCCTTACCTGGTCCTGCCTACATGTGACTCCAGACCCACTGCAATGAGGTTTACTGTTAACTGCCCTCTGGGCAAATTAGGATGGGCAATAAATGCTGGACCTAGCCTGTGATGCCCTCATCCCATGACTGAATTTTAAAAAAAATCTACATCTCCCAAACAGGAACCAAAATGCAAGACAAAGTAGACAAGAAGAAATACTGGGAATGGTCTGCTGGAAGAGTTTATTTACTGTTTTTGAGACAGGAACCAGGTGAGAGCAGGTTGTATTAGACTTGGCATTGCGTATGTGACAGAGTTAATGACTTCAGAGTAAAGGCATCCTGAGAGAGCAGAGCACGGGTCACAAAAGGTTAGTTCACAGCAAGTGGTGAGGAAGCTTATGGGATGCTGTCTTCATTGTGAGATGGTCAGTGTGGACTCAATGGGCTGAATGGCCTCCTTCCACACTGTAGGGATTCTATGAATCTCGAATTATTATTAATTGGACATAGAAGTCAAGATGTTATGGTTCAGGATATTGGTGAGACTACACCTCAAACACTGCACAGGTTTCATCACCCTATTGAAGAACAGATGTAGATGTATTGGAGACGATTCAGAGCAGGTTTCCTGGACTAATCCCCAGAATGAGTGTACTGTCTCAGGAGGACAGACTGGGATTGTATCCCACCTCCCAGGGGAATGAGTGACTGGAAGGAAGTGTATAAGATTCTAAATGGTGTGTACAAGGTGGATGTGGGAAGGATGTTTTCTCCTGTAGCTCAGTCCTGAACTAGGGGCAGGGTTTTAGAATTAGGGCTCACTCTGTAAGGATAGAGAGGAGGTTCGTCATCTCAGCACTGTATGTCACTTTGGAACTGTCCACCTCAGGGCAGTGGATGGAAGGTCATTGATTATTTTTAAGGAGGTGGTAGACCAGGGGAATGAAGGGGGATCTGGGGGGAGGAGGGGGATTTGCTGGAGAGGGGAACGTGGGATTGGGAACACATAGAGATCAGCCTTGTTGAATGGGGCAGTAGGATGGAGGGGCCGAAAGGCAGAGTCGTGCTCCTCAATCTCATTTTGCGACTGCCTGCCCTGCGTCCTGCCTTGTCACACGTTCTGTGGGCTATGGGTTCAGTCACCCTCCTGTGTCAGGAAGAGTGTTCCATTCCAATCCACACCATCCCAGTTCTGGGCAAAAGAGAGGGAGAGAGAGTGTGACCATTTCCCAGACTAACTGCCCCAGCTTGTTGGGAGAAGTGCCAGGCGCAGTACATCGATCTGACTCGTCCCGTCTCCCATTTGTCTCTTCCCCAGGTGAACAATAACGGCGTAGTCTCCTTCCGAGATGCTGTCTCTCAGTTCACACCCAACACCTTCCCCCTGGCAGATGGCCGGCCATTTATTGCCCCGTTTTGGGGTGACGTGGATACCCGGAACGGAGGTGAGATCTATTACCGACAAAGCTCCGAGCCCCGTCTCTTACAGAGAGCCAGTGCAGACATCAACAGGCACGCTCCATCACTTCAGTTCCAAGCGCAGTGGGTCTTTGTGGCCACATGGGATCGAGTCGCATTCTATGGATCCCAAACATCAAAGGTAAGGAATCAACTGATAGGCCAATCATATCCTCAGGCTGACAACAAGCCCACCCTCCTCCCAAACTCCTCTCGCCCCTGGGGGTAAGATCACGCACAGACACAAATCAGGAAGTTCCCAGCCCTGAATATACTGAGACACCCGATACCACCAAAACACCCACCCGTCTACACACACACAAGCAAAAGCAACCCACACACACCACCTCCCCCAACCCTCTACTACACTCCACACACACAGACACAAACCCCAAACGACAACGCGCATCCCCTCAAATATCCTCCACACGCACCAGACACACCCCCCCCACACACACTAACACTCTTACACTCACACCCCCGCACACACTCCCGAAAACACACCACACCCCCTCACACAAGGAACCCAGTGCACACACCTACTCTGCACGCTCAATGCCCACGCACAGCACCGCAGACATGGACACACACCCCTCAGGCACACACAACCCCCATCCGCGCACACACACACACACACACCCAAGCGCACACAACCCCTATCCGCACACACACACCCCATCTACACAAACACAAACACACCCCATCCACACACACACCCCTCATCCACACACACCCCATCCACACACACACACCCCATCCACACTACGCCCCCCATCCACACTACGCCCCCCATCCACA
>NW_025974677.1:0-8368 GCF_021869965.1 Rhincodon typus
TAAGATACAGTAAGAAGTCTCAGTAGGTCCCATTTGTTGAGTCCCTCCAAAAAACCTGACCCAACTCACACTTCTCCACAAAAAGTAAAATTCAGTCCACTGTATTTTATATTTGATTTGTGTTTTATATATTTTAAACTATTTTCATGTAATTATAAATGTATAAGTATTTATACCACAATATTGAAATATGCAATTCACAATATTTGTACCAAAAGGTACAATGCTGAAATTGTACCTAGACATTGGATCAATTTTAAAATGCTGTAATAAAAGACAGAGAGCATTTGTTGCTTTTCTGAGGTAACAGACTTTAACACAGTCATACTGAATAATGGCTGACTGTTTGTTGTTTGACAATGTCCTTAACATGAACCCCAAAACAAAGCCACTTCAAGCTTCAGAAAAGTCAGACCAAGTCCAGTGTTTCTTGTTAAGGCCTACCCTAACCAGCAGCTGCCAAGTACTTCCCTAACCTCTGTCTTTTTGCGCAGGGCTTCTGTTTACCTTTTGCAAGCACTCATGTGTTATTCAGGAGATGTTTTGTTGATGATTTGCTTTGTTTTGGAAAAATCTTTGTTTTGCACCATGATTGTTTATAGGAAACATTGCTGCTATAGCAATTCTTCTTCCTTAACATGGTCAGAACCGCCTCCTGACATAACCATGTGTTGCCCTGTGTTTGTTGATAATATCTTGGGTGTAGCCTCTTTCCTTTTGCAGTATTGTCATTCCTAACTTGTTCTGTGATCTCAGCTGACTTTAATTCTCAAACCGTACAGCAGAGAGGAGAACATCTGGCCCATCTCTAAAAGAGCTGCCAATTATACCCCGTCTGCTATTCTTTCCCAAAAGCCTTGTAAATTTTTCTCCATGAAGTAATTACCGAATTCCCTTTTGGAAGTAATTGTCAAACCTGTTTCCACTCTCTATTTAGGTGATGCGTTCCAGATCATATTAACGCTCTGAACAAAACCATAGCAAATCTTCCCTGTCACGTTTTGTCAATAACCTTAAATCTGTCTCCTTTGGCCATGATTCCTCAAATCACTGGAAACAATTTGTCTCTATCTATCTCATATTAGTAAAGTATCTTAAAAATCTCTACTAAAGAAATACTGTGCACTGTTGAGTTTATAACAGTGAGTTTTAACAGTTTTTTTTTGTCCCTGTACAGGCTTTCATTTCTTTCATGTAATATTCCAATATTCCCTTTAATCCATTCCTTCCCCCTCTTCAGAATATTGGCTAGTACCTATTCTACAAATGGTGTCTAAACAATAAGTGACAGCAGACCATGAAAGGCAATACAATTGAGCTTCCTTCCTTGAGGTAACAATGCAATCTTAGCTGGGAGCAGTGCTTCACACACGCACCAAAAAAAAATCACCTCCCTCCTCCTTATGGAATCTCATCATCATAGAGAAAGTTGATGTTTACCAAATATGGTATTACTCTTTCAGGGCCAGTGAAGTAGTTCAGCAGTAATTATGAGCTTAGTATGCCATTAAAATCCCAGTCACATTTCATTCATCAAGGTGTAAGGTATGCTAAGCTTCTTGCATTTGGCTGACTAAGAGTGTAAGTGAGGAGGTCCCTGTCAAGTTATAGACATTTCATTGATTGAAGTCTAGAGGACCTCAACAATTTACCTGAAGCAGAAAGAATGGAATCCCTGACATTAGCCTCTGGATTTCTGTGTTCGATTGTGCATGTGCTGACTTCAGAAGTTGCCATCAGTTTCAGAGGAGTCATGAAAACAAAGTTGACAATTTCACCACCATTCCTATTGCAAATCCAAGTTTTCTTTAAAAAAACATATAATGGAAAATTTAACCTTTATCTGTCGGTTATAATTGACTGGCTGCATATTTCCGATTCTTCCGTTTTAAATTTAAACGTTGGTTGTCCTCTTTTTATTTCTGATAGTTTGCTTTATTTCCTTTCAGTATTACACAGTGACCTGTCTATAGACTTCATGACACAATTTTTTTTTATTATTTTAAAGCCTTTTGTTATTCAATCACATTAGTACTGCATTTCTTTGTGTCAACTTGTAGGATGTAAGTTGTTCTGGTAAAAATAACAAATTCCTGAAAAGTGCATAAAATGTCAGGACAAAAGGAACCTATCTTATCTATTTTGGAAGAATAATCATACCTGACTTGGAAAGCTACTTCTATTTCTCTCTCTCTGCAGATTCTACAAGACCTGCTTAGATTCTCCAGCATTTTAATTTGCATTTCCAGTGTTGTCAGGATTTTGGTTTTATTTTCTATTTTGAATATTGACACAATTCCTATATTTTCCTTCATTAAGTTTTCTTTTTCAGAGTTCCTGCACTTACACTTTTTATTTTTATGTGCGGAAGATAATACTGCTGTTTGCTTCACTGGTCAAAGAATTCCACAAAACATTACTCACAGGAATCAACAAACAGTAACTGATAGGAATGTTGAGATGGTGATCCATATTAGCTTTCTTACTGACTTTTAGAATATTTGCACTACTTTGTAGCACAATCTTCAGTTCAAAAGTAAAAGCATGAACAAACAAACAAAAGAAAGAAGGAAGAATTGCATTTCACATGATACTTTCCACCTTCACTGATGTCTGGAAAGCTTTCCAGCTCATGAATGACTTTTGGAGTGTGGTCATTGTTGTCATGTAGCAAACACAGAAGCTAATTTGCAAACAGCAACCTCAAGTTTTCTTTTCGTTCATGTGTAGGATGTCAGCATGACTGCCTAGGCCAGAATTTATTGCTCATGAAGCATTTAAGAGTTAACCACATTGCTGTGGTTCTGGAGACACGTGTAGACCAGACCAGGACGGCAGTTTCCTTCCCTAAAGGACATTAATGAATCAGATGGGTTTCCTCCCAAAAATTGATAATGGACTTTTCATTCAAAATTTTTAATTAAATTCAAATTCCACCGTCTGCCATTCAAACCTGGATCCCCAGAAAATTATGGGTCTCTGGATTAAAAATCTAGCAATGACACCACTAGGCTATTGACTCCTCCTCAGGGGTATTTTGTGATGATGATTGAGGGACAAATACTAGCCAGGACATCACTGATACCCTGTCTTCTTTTCTTCAAAGCATTATTGTATTTTTACATCTATCTGAGCAGGCAAATGGAGGCTTGGTTTAACACAGCACCCAAAGGTAGCACTTCTGACAGTGCAGCATTCCCTCTGCACTGCACGGGAGCATCAGGATAGATTTTGTGGTATAGGATAGGGTAGGACTTGCATCTTGCAACTCAGATGTGAGAATACTACCTACTGAACCATAACTGGCTGCAGGAAAAAGATTAGTTACTGTAAGGAAATAAGATGTTGGCTATTAAGTTTAATTAATGTCAAAATAACTGTGAATAAATGAATCTTCTGTCACATATTAAATCAATTTACATTGACTGAATTGATTCAAAATACAATGGTTTTTGGGAAGTAGGCAAATGCTGTAACAATTCTACAAATGGCAAAATGGCAATTGTAATCAATGGATGGAATCTTATACGGGTCTATGTGATATGGGCTATGGCAGGATTTGTGGAAGAACTGGATGAGAAGTCTGGTGAAGCCAAATTCGACATCAGTAGCATCTTGTTGATCTTTTAATCTTTTTACGAGTGGCGGGCGGAGTGTTTTACCAGGCTGTAGTGAGTTATCAGTTAAAGAGGATTATTGCTGGTTAAACATCTTTTTGATGGCCCACTTGCCTCATTTAGCTTTCTATCACACCAAATGTGCCAAGTAAGCTACATCGCAACAAAACCCGACATGGGAACTAGAGCGGGTGCCTGACAAATTCAGTTTGCTGCTTGTTCCAAAGGACATCCATTTTGGAAACTGGATACCAACATGTCAGGATATGCTTCATGAGTACCAGTGACACACACACCACATCCACGGACATTGGCATTTAACATGTGTCAGTCTCTAACAACCCTCATTGCATATCTCTGATCCATACTTCTGCATGTTTGGCTACACCATCATTATACCGCTGCAGCAATGACACTGTGTGCTCAGGAGCACATACCCAGCTTATGGAGTGGACCAGGCTGGTGCTCTAGACTCTTTGCTCACTGTCATAGTGCTCATTTACCGTAAGCCTACCTAAATGCTCACAGCATCCCGCCTTGCCTTGCCTATTGCAGCTTGCCCCCTCAGCCAGAGATATGATTACTGCTGTCTTGCCTTGCCACTTAACACAAATAAAAAACCAGGCAGCTTGCCATGATTGTCGCCAAGCCTCAGTCAAGTCAATGGGGATACCCTTCTCTGAGGGCATCCCAGTACAGTTACTGCAGGGCAGTTTTTGATACTAGTCCAGGGATTTTGAAATGATCCGTTGGCTATTTGAGGTGGTCAAAGTCAGAATACCGTCTACATACAGGGTGAGGAACTTCATGTTGGGTAGGCCACCATCTGTCTTGACCCCTTTTTGCCCTATTTTGGGTTGTTTTCCTCCTGGAATTATAAAGAGGCATGTATTATGGAAGTAGAATGTGGGTGGAACACAATGTTCCCTCTAAGCTGTTTGGAGGGTCCGCACATACCTCTTAGTGAGTGGACATATCGACATCTGGTTTCAAAAGTGACTGTTGTGCATGGAGCTCAAATATCTGTGCAACATCAGGAAAAATGAGTGGGAATGCAGGCATCCCAGCTGTTACTTTTAGTACAGGTGGGGAGGTGTCCCAAGCAAGTTATTAGGCAGTGCTGAGGGCATTGGGGTGAGTGGTATTGGGGGTTGGGGTGTGAGAGAATAGGAAAGATATTGCAGGCAACAGTGAAAGTGGTAGAACATGAGCCTTGGAGGGAGCTGGGTACAGTAGTAGAGTTAGAGTGAGTGTGAGGTATCAGAGAGACATTGCCACTTTCACTGGCAGAGTGGAGAAGGATATTGACCTTCTTTTTACTGTGCTGGGCATTCCTCCAAATGGCTGAGACTGTTTGGACCCAGACTGCATCCTCAGACTGGCATGGTCTAGTCTTGTGGCTTTTGCTCCTAGTTCTGGAAGAAGACAAAGACCAGTGTATCAACCTACCCAGCAGGAGCTCCAGGACGCTGCCACACAATAGGACATTGAATTACCCCAGTCTGCCATGTGCTGCCCAATTGTCTGGCGCTATGCAGGGTAGCTCAAGAGTGACAGCACTTGTCCAAATGCACAAAGGGCTTTCAAGATGGTGCCTGCATAAGGGATGCCAGTAATGGTGCGTGGTAAGGTGAGGCCGGTGTCAGATATAAAAGATAGTATGAGGCAAGTCGTAGCTCATGGAGTGGGTTTGGTAAGATTCAGCACAGAACTAGAGATATTCTAAATTTTAAATTTGCAATGATTTTTATTCACACTTTGATATGAAATGTGTTTTAAGGACAATATGAAATGAGAAATTATAGGAACTTTGATTATTTTAGAAACACCCATTCTGATTCAGTGCTATTAGGAATCATCAGAGTTCCAATTCCATTTTTGGTACTTACCTCCTTTATTGAAATATAAAGCTTAAACAGTTTAGAAGAAATGCCGAAATAAAAACCAAAATAACTGTGGATACTGGAAATCAGAAACAATAACAGAAATTGCTGGAAAAGCTCAGCAGGCCTGGCAGTATCTGTAGAGAGATATCAGAGTTAACATTTTGGGTTTTCCCATGATTAGCCATTAATAGTCCCCATTAGTAGCTATTCACCCTCCCAGCCTGATCATTATCCACTTCTTTGTCTGTTAAGCTTCTCACTGAAAACCACCCCAAAGAACTCAATACAACTCAGGCTTAATCAAAAAAAAACTTAAGATTCGGCCCATAATGACTGATCTGTTCATCGGTTTGTTGCAATGTAAGTAAGCAAAGAATTAACAATGAAGCCAACTTACTCCTACCTGCACAATGCCATACGTGCTACGCCTCTCAATTTAGGTCCTGGAATAGGCAGTCATCGATTATCATCTGCAAGTCATGTTTCTTTGTCAGGTCAGCAAATATCCATTTAGATTATGTGCTGAAGTTCTGAAGTAGAGCTGGAATCCAGAGTTTTCTGCCTTAACGGTAAAGAGGGCAAGTACCTATACCAAACTGACAGTGTCCCGTCAAGTAGGAACTAAAATTGAGTTTGTCGTTCACAACTTTTGCTTCTAATTCGTGCAAAATACGAAGTTAAGCAGCTGGTATTTCTTCTAAATATGAACTGAAATAACTGCGGATGCTGGAAATCAGAAACAAAAACAGAAATTGCTGGAAAAGCTCACAGGTCTGACAGCATCTGTGTTGGAAATCATAGTTAATGTTTTTATTCAAGTGACCCTTCCTCAGAACTGATGGTAGTTAGGAAAATGTGTTTTTTTTGTGCGGAAAATAATGTGGAGAAATTGGGAGGGTAAGAAGTGAACAATCTGTGGGGGTAGAGCCCAAAGAGAGAGAAGCACAGTTGCACAGACAAAGGAGTGGATAACAATCAGGCTGGGAGGAAGAATAGCTACTAATGGGGACTAATAGCTACTAAAGTTTCCTCTGCACACTCTCTAAGGCCTTGATATCCATGGCAGGAAGGTACAATTATGATAAAATCAACATCGTGAGGATTTTACAACATTGATGCTTAGATGTATCTGTCCAGTTAGATTTCTAATGATCTAATTGACACTTTAGCAGTAGGTAATGATCTTGTAACACTGCATGGGTTACTGTGATAATAATCTTCATTAAATAGCTTAGGGTCTAAGCAACACACAATTCTCACACTAAACAGATCAGTAATTAACTAGTTTATGTGCCACATGAATCAGCGAACTGATTACAAGAATAAAACTGGGAATATTTCGTAATATCTGAGTTAGCTAAAGTAGAAGTCTATGAACAGCCACTTTCAACTCAAATGTGATCTCAAAGCTGCAAATAGTCTGGTTCAGTCTCTGACAGTTGTCAGGAAGGAGACATAGCAGGTCATTAGAGTATGGAATTGTGGCAGGCACCAAAGGCAATGGATTCAATATTTGGTTGGAAGAAAAGTTCTGTTTATCCAGGGAAGGAGAATGACAATTTAGGGACAACAAATGGGTTGAGAGATATGGTGATGAAAGAGAGTTTAGTGTCATCAGCATACATATGGAAGCTAATGTGTTTTCAGATGATGTCACCAAAAAGCAGCACTTTGATTAGAAACAGGGAGGATGTTATGGATATATGCATAAGAGACAACAGATGTAATGTGTGGAACTGGAAGAGAAACAACTGCAGGTAATTCTCTGCCTGTATTTCTTTTCTTCTTTCTTTTTCTTTTTACCTTATTTTGTATCCAGAAGTGTTCTTACACACAACTGAAATGTTTGTTTCCATCACCAAATCACCCATGGTAAATTCTCTGGCTATGACTGGATAGGTAAAATAGAACCAGCTGAATACAGTCCCATCCAACCAGATGACATTAGAGAAAAAATGATATGGTTAATCATGTCAAAGATTGCAGTCCAGTTGAGAAAGATAAGGCAGAATAGTTGTTGCAGTAATAAGGGGGGTAGGGGGATAGTGGTGTGGTGATAAAATCCCAAGAGCTCAATCTAACAGTGCTGACTAATGCTTAAGGAATACTGGTTCAAATTCCACTGTGACAATTGATGGAATTTAAATTCAGTGAATAAACCTCAAATAAAATTTTTGTCTCAATAATAATAATAAACAAAACAACTATCATCAATTGATGTTTAAATAAAAAAAAGTATCTCACTAATATCCTTTAGGGAAAGAAATCTGACATTCTTATCTGGTCTTGTTGACATATGACTCCAGACCCACGGTAATGGGGTTAACTTCTACCTGGTCCTAAGGGATGGACAATGAATGGTGACCAACTTGAGAAATGCACATCTCCTGAACAAATAGAAAATTGCGTAGGATGTTATTTCTGACTTTGAGATATTTTGATGCTTTGGCATTGGCTGATAGCTAAGATTCAGAATCTCAGATTCAATCATGTAGTTTCGAGAAGGATCTGAAGTTGAGTGCATATTCAACGGCACCAGAGGAAGGTGAGGTTGGAAATGACTGGTAGTTTGTTCTGAGGATAGGGCGTTGTCAGAGGATTAGAAGGAGAGGCAATAGTAGCCAAAGACAGAGAAGTAACAATTTTGTAACCTTACTAAATATGGTATTGTATCAACTCCATATGGACTTCAATCCAAGATTGTCTGAGACAGGTCAAGAATTTACTTCAAGAGACAACAAGGTGCAGAGCTGGATGAACACAGCAGGCCAAGCAGCAACATAGGAGCAGAAAGGCTGACGTTTCGGGCCTAGACCCTTCATCAGAAATGGGGGAGAGGAAGGGGGTTCTGAAATAAATAGGGAG
>NW_025974678.1:0-8368 GCF_021869965.1 Rhincodon typus
TTTCTGATGAAGGGTCTAGGCCCGAAACGTCAGCCTTCCTGCTCCTATGATGCTGCTTGGCCTGCTGTGTTCATCCAGCTCCACACCTTGTTATCTCTGAACATTTTCAATTTGGATTACAGCTGTTCTTCCTTGAGAAGTTAGCCTGATCCTCAGCTGACAGAAGTACCAACCAACTTAAACTCCATGAGTATAGTCTTCACCAAAAGGGTCCACATCTGCAGAATCTTGTCTGCTCTGTGCACAGCGATCATGATAGCATATATTCTGCAATGTTATCCTCAAAGAGCAGAAACAGTTGAATCAACCATGTATTTGCCTTATCCCAACACCTGTACCCAACTTCTTTCTCCTTTCTCCTACTCAAACTGCATCACTTTGTTCTCAGCTAGAGTGCCTGTCTTTTTACCTCTTTCAACCATTTTATCCCATTTTATTTTTATTTTAATTTTCGTTTTAAGTTTCCCTATAAACCTGAAGGTTCTCCCTTTCAGTTAGCTGGAATTTCCATTTCAGTACTAGTTAGGATCTATTTCAAAAATATACTGGCTTTGAAACCACAGATTCCATCCCACAACCCTGTTTGGGGAAAAAAAGACTTTGCTACAGTAAGCTCTTAACATTAATTTTTAAAAATTGCTTATTACATCCTGTACAGGTGAGATGTTTGTAACATTGCACTATTAAACACATTATATTTACAAAATCATAACTGCCTAATCAATACCCAATGTAACAATTGATATTTGGAAGATTCAATCATAACAGAATTATCATAGCTTAAAGCTTTCCTCGAGCCTGTCTTCCTGTTAACCCTTGATGGAGCATTAGCAGTTGCATTTTATTTAACTGCACATGCACAATTTTTAATGTAAATGTCTGTCTTACACTAACAAACAGCCTGAAGCTGTTTATCTGAATGTTGTGGTTTGTGTCAGCTACTATTTCCCCTGACGATTCAAATTCTTGAAGGGCTAGTACAAGACTTAAAGTTACTTTCTCAATGGTTGAGCACTTCTTTTGAGGCTTATTACACTTTCTAGAAAAAAATAACTAGCTGGTCATTCCATACGTATATCATTTTGGAGCATTGGTGGCACCACTCTTACCCCATGGCATTGCTGTGGATAGCCATCTTGAATAGTTTACTAAAATCTGGGTTGCAAGAACTGAATCACATATTGAAAAGGCCTTTCACTTCTCAAATGCCGCTTGGCACAACTCTGTCCATTTGAATGTCACATTTTTTTTCAACAAATTTAAAATGGCTCTATTAATGTTCCAAAACTATGAACATATTTCCTGTAGGGTCAAAGCTACCCAGAAATTGTGGTATTTCTTTCTTTGTCCAGGAGATGGGAAAGTTTGATATTGTCTGGACCTTGGCGTCTCATGGCAAAATTTGACCTCAACCAATTATTTATCCAAAGTAAGTGACCTTGACCCTGGAAAACCTACTATTAACCAGTTTTATAATAAGGTTATCTGTAGCCAGTTTGTCAAATTAAATCAAGCTCTCATATCCCTGATATGGTTACTCCAAGTGTTGTTTTAAACTGAAAAGTTATTGAAATACACAACAGAATGAATTATCCTGGAATTCAGCTTTAATCTTTAAAATGTAGCTTGTACAACTTTCCTCCCACATGGCTTGATTTTACATTGGAACAGACCAGCTGTAGTCACAAAATCAAAAATGAATTTGGCTTAGTGCTTCAAGGGGACAAACCAAAATCCTTTAAACAAAGCAACCTTGTTAACGAAGAACAGATTCCCTATCCTACAAATACAATCCTGAGTCCTGGGTTTAAATATGAATCAGTCTTAGTTACTGCATTAACATTTTGATAACTGGTGCAGAGTGTCTAAAAACCATCTGACTTCTCCACCTTAATGACAGGAGAGTGCCAGTTACCTTGGCTGGGTTCAATATATCATTCCCTAAAGTAAAGTGAACCTCCAGATTGACATTGGCCAATCGCTAGCATTGAGCCTCTAGTGTTTAAATGACGAAACATCATCCACCTCAATCTGATGAGTAGCCAGAGCAATACACTCTAGTTCATCTAAGCCTACAGGTTCATATTGCCTCAACAGGCTAGCTTTGTGTTTCTACTGTTGTTCAAGTAGTTGGTGTGGCATCTCCTAACACCTTTTCATTCATCAGCTTGACTACAGGAAGCTCAAACTGAGAATTCAATCTCAGATCTATCATTTGGTTCATCACACACATCATCATCTATATTCTGTACCACATCTAATAACCCTACTGCCTGTGTATGCTTTTGGCTATAATACTTCTTCAGCATGTTCACATGACCTACGCTTTGATTCTTTCTTCTGTCTGGGGTACCATCCACATAATTCACTTAATCGAATTTCTTTTTAATACAGTGTGATCCATTAAATCTAGATTTCAGACTTTTGTCAGACAAAGGAAACAAGTCCATACCTTATTCTCGGGATCAAAACTCCATGACTTAGTTGTTGCATTTGCTTGTGCTTTCATCACTTGTTAAGAACATTGAGACATTCTCCAGCCATTGCACAAGCTGTTTGGAGGCGTAATCAGATCTTTGACACATGATCTAGCAAGGGTATCTTCTTTCTCCTGTGCTAAAAATGCTCCTCAATGAGATTAAATGGGACAACTTGCTTCATGCCCATAGACTAATTCAAAAGGGCTGAAACCAGTGGACGAATTTCACAGGTCCCTACCCACAAATAATATGAGCAATATCCCTTTCTCTCAATCCTGGAATACTCAAAACAATAGGCCCTGATCAGACTTGTTAGAATATTGGAAGAGACAGCAATGGAAATAATGGATGTATTGGTGATCATCTTCCAAAATTCTATAGATTGTGAGGTAGTTCTGCATATTGGAAGGAACCCAATGTTACTTCACTACTTAAGAAGGGATAAAGAGAGAAAATAGGGAAATACGGACCTGTCAGCCATATGTAGCAGTCATAAAAATGCCACAATCTAATATAGTGGATATTATAAATTGACACAAATAACAATTATCTTAATGGGCCTAATCAGCATCAACTTGTGATGGGAAATCAAGTTTGGTAAACCTGATGGAGTTTTTTCAGGATGCTGTGAACAGAGTTCATAAAGTGGACTCAGTGGCCATGGTATACTTGGATTTTCAAAAGACTTTTGATAAAGCCTGCCACACCAGGTTGGTTAACAAAATGCAAGCACGTGGGACTGGAGGTAATAAACTGGCCTTAATTAAGAATTGGCTAATAGACACAAAAAGCGAATATGAACAATTAGATCATCTCATGTTGGCCGGCTGGGGAAAGTGGAATACCAGAGGGATCAATACTTGAGCTCAGCTGTTCACACATATATATGTGTGTATTTATATATATATATATATATATATATCTCAATCATCTGGACACAGGGACAATATATAATATTTCCAGGTTCAAAGTTAACACAAAGCTATGTAGGAATATGCGTTGTGAGGAAGTGACTTCAAGAGGATTGGGACAGGCCTATTGAATTAGCAGGAACATTTCAGATAGATTATAGTGTGGACAAATTTGAGGTTATCCAGTTTGGTAGAAGAAACAGATGTGCAGCTTGTTTCTTAAATGGTAAGAGATTAAAGAATCTAGGTGTACAATGAGACCTATGTGTGAGCATCAATAATTCAATGAAGATGAACATACAAGTGAAGGAAGCATTTAGGAAGGCTAATAGTATGTTGCAAGAGGATTTAATTCCAGGAGTAATAAAGTCTTGCTTTAATAATATAGAAACTTGTTTAGACAGTGCTTGAGTACTGCAGGCAGTTTGAGTCCCCTTTCCTTTGAAAGAATATCTTTGACATCGAAAATTCATCAGACTTGCTCCTGAGATGGCAGTACTGCCCTGTAAATAATGGTTAGGGTGAATGGGACCGTATTCTCTCAGGATTCAATGAGTTCTCATTGAAACCTACAAATTACTTAAAGGGATAGACAGTTGATTGTCGATTGTTTCCCCTAGTTGGGGACGCTGGAACTATGGGATACAAATTCAAAGTAAAAGGGAAGTCACTTGGGCACAAGAAGAGGAGTATTTTTTTTAACCCAGAACGTTGTGAATCTTTAGAATGCTGTACTCCAGAGGGCTGTAGAAGCACAGTCATTGAGTATGTTTAAAGTAGAGAGTGACAAATTTCAAAATGCAAATAACATTAAGGGACATGGAGCTAATGGGGGAATAACACAGCCAATTGGATTATCAGCCATGACTGAATTGAACATGCAGCAGGAACAATGGGCTGAATGGATACTTCTTCATGTGTGTTCCCACATTTCTCTGATGATTTCTCTTCAAGGTACCTTGGTACTGTAATAATAAGTTGACTAAATTACACATGACATTCTGAAACATAACTGACATGACATTTGACCACAGCTGGGATGCGTTTCTTTATTTTTAATTGGTGATCCGTACCTTATAGAAATCTGGTCGAGATCCTCAATCACAATTTTTCTGTGACAATTTTCAATGGTACTACCTCTGGAAATCAAGTGTACAAATCCACAATGGTCAGGAGATATTTGTGACCCAAGTTATTTGTAGGCAAGGCTTTAACAAAATCCAAAAATCCAAACCCCATTCTAAATGGTTCATCAAATGCATGTATTGTTATGTGTGGAACTGGCTTGTCTGAAGACTCCCCAAGCATCTGATGTGTGACATATTCAGAAAAGGTTAATCACATCATTATGCAGCTACAGCTTTTGGAAATACCATTTGCTTTTCTTATTGATAATTGTACCTGCAGGTTAGAATTTGGTGACTCATGTGGCTTTAAGAGGTGTATTTTGTCCTGGGTACGTTTTTTGTGAAGAAATATTGAGAATGAGGTACAGAGCAGTCTATTCAAAGCTGTTAGAGTAAACAGTTTGTGAGGCTTTGGGTTTTTTAAAGGTAGGGACAATAGAAGCAGCCTGAATAGGTGGGATAAGCTCCCACAGAACCAGGATTTTTAGTTTTAGTTTTCAGTAGTAGTTGTTGTTTGGGTCTTGAAGCTGAGTTTGGATACTGCAGCACATCTCTCCCTGCTACTCTCCCTCTCCCTCAGAATTTTCTGTTGATGCAATTTCCCTCGTGAAGTGGAACATTATCTGTGAGATCATCTCTTTGATTGAATTTGCCTTTTTCCAAGGTTGAGTTTATGGGATATTACTATATTGGAACAATTACTATTACATAATCTAGTATTCTGTTAAATTTTCCAATAGAGTTAAGTTATTCCAATTTCTTCTTTCTTTTGATGTATTTTAGTTATAGAGTATGCTTGTTTCAAATCTGATCGTTTGACTAATCAAATTGCATCTGGTTTGCAATGCCTGGCACTTACCTTTAAAAAAAAGTTAAGGTCCAGACTCTATTCTGAATATTTTGAGAGGGTTTGGCCTGGTCCATAACACTCATTAATAAAGTCACCGAAGTCCCTTTGGACAGCAAACACTTCACAACAAGTTACCATTTAAGAAATAATTTGTCTCTCGCTCTTTATGTACCAAGCTTTGCACTTATTTAAATTATTTTCCATCTGGTATTTTCTTCCCCATTCAAGGGAGGCGACAGCCTAGTGGTATTGTCACTGCACTGTTAATTCAGAGACCCAGATAATGTTCTGGGGACTGATGTTCAAAACCTGCCATGGCAGGTGGTGGAATTTGAATTCAATAAAAAAATCTAGAATTAAGATTCAATGATGACCATGAGCCCATTGTTCATTGTTGGCAAAACCCATCTGGTACACTACGTCCTTTAGGGAAGGAAACTGCCATTGATAGCTGGTCTGGCTTACATGTGACTCCAAACCCACAGCAGTGTGGATGACTGACTCTTAACTGCTCACTGGGCAATTAGGGATGGGCAACAAATGCTAGCATTGGCAGTGACACCATCACCTCATGAATGAATAAAAACAATCATTTAATCTGAGCTAGGAGGAACTGCAGATGCTGGAAAATCTGAGACAACAAGGTGTAGAGCTGGATGAACACAGCAGGCCAAGCAGCATCGTAGGAGCAGGAAGGCTGACGTTTCGGGCCTAGACCCTTCATCAGAAATGGGGGAGGGGAAGGGGGTTCTGAAATAAATAGGGAGAGAGGGGGAGGTGGATAGAAGATGGATAGAGGAGAAGATAGGTGGAGAGGAAACAGACAGGTCAAAGAGGCAGCGATGGGGCCAGTAAAGGTGAGTGTAGGTGGGGAGTTAGGGAGGGGATAGGTCAGTCCAGGGAGGACGGACAGGTCAAGGGGGCGGGATGAGGTTAGTCGGTAGGAGATGGAGGTGCGGCTTGAGGTGGGAGGAGGGGATAGGTGGGAGGAAGAACAGGTTAGGGAGGCGGGGACGAGCTGGACTGGTTTTGGGATGCGGTAGGGGGAGGGGAGATTTTGAAGCTTGTGAAATCCACATTGATACCATTGGGCTGCAGGGTTCCCAAGCGGAATATGAGTTGCTGTTCCTGCAACCTTCGGGTGGCATTGTTATGGCACTGCAGGAGGCCCAGGATGGACATGTCGTCTGAGGAATGGGAGGGGGAGTTGAAATGGTTTGCGACTGGGAGGTGCAGTTGTTTATTGCGAACCGAGCGTAGGTGTTCTGCAAAGCGGTCCCCGAGCCTCTGCTTGGTTTCCCCTTTGTAGAGGAAGCCACCCCGGGTACAGCGGATGCAGTATACCACATTGGCAGATGTGCAGGTGAACAACTGCTTGATGTGGCAAGTCTTCTTGGGGCCTGGGATGGGGGTGAGGGAGGAGGTATGGGGACAGGTGTAGCACTTCCTGCGGTTGCAGGGAAAAGTGCCGGGTGTGGTGGAGCTGGAGGGGAGTGTAAATTGTAAGCAGTACCTCCAACATGTTCTACTATTTGAAAGGGCTGATCATAAAGACTGTGTGGTTGCTAGTTTTATAGTTTGAATATTGTAATGATTGTCCAAATAGGTAAACGCAAAAACCCGTGACATTTGAGCAATTCTTGAGATAAACATTCGTGCACTGGGATGTTTAATGAGAAACTGCATTTGTTATTGCAAAACGGGGCAGCCTGCCATAGCCTTTCTCTTGAATCACTGGAATCCAGGTGTTGCAGTGTGAGCAAAAGCACCGCCCTGAAGATGGAGTACCAGGATTTTTGGTGGTAGTGACTCAGTGGGTTGAAGGGCCTCTTTCTCCATTGTATGATTCTATGAGTTTGATGTGGGAACAGTGGAAGGAAGGAATGGTGACGTTACCAACTTGGGACTTTGTGTGGCTGGGGCAGGAGCTCACTTGTGGTTGGCAGTGTTCCCATGCATCATGCGCCCTTGTCCCTCTGTGTAGCAGAGCTTGAAGCTACCGTAAGATCTGCAACGAGACCTGGGTATGCCAATGCACCTGGTAAATGTTTTGTTTTTGCCTGTAATCCTGACCCCATTTGCTTGGAAGCTACAATGTGCAGTCCTCCATGTTTCTTATTGAATCTTCAGCATCCACCCACAGATCCCTCGAAGCTGGCTCTCAGACACTCCGCTGGTCCCTCTTCCCGTGGATGGAAGCCTGAGCCCCGCCCCGTTCCGGAGATTGCCGAACAGCATGTGACGTCACCGGGCAGTTCGGCAAGTTCCGGCTCCGAGCCTCGGGCTCCTTTGCTGGTGTGGGAGAGGGGAATGATAGGCGAAAATTAAAGATTAAAATAACCCTGCAAATTAACTCCCTACGATAAAGACACTGTCTTTACCCCACCACTCAGAATCGCCTATCCACATCGCAGGGATCGAGAACAAGCGGCAGTATTACTTATGAAAGCTGCTATTCCACAGGCCGTTAGCAGCGCGGTCCCATGGTGTAATGGTTAGCACTCTGGACTTTGAATCCAGCGATCCGAGTTCAAATCTCGGTGGGACCTCAGCATCTTTTTTTCATAAATGGAATGGCAATTCGTGCCAATGCACGCTTTAACCTCATTAACTGTGTAAAATTATCCTTGCTATTTTGTTTTCTGTTCAAAAATGTTTTTATAAATGGAATGGCAATTCATGCTAAAGCACCCTTTCACCTCACTCACCCTGTAAATCTATCCTTGCTATTTTATTTTCTGCTTTTCCAGTTCTGTTTAACTAATGATTGCATTCTGCTCGTCTTTGGTTTATACTTCATTGCGGTTAACCCAGGCTCCTGTTCTGCATTAAAACTAAAGATAAACCCCCGCGTATTCCGGAAATCGGAAACATAAACGGAAATAGAATTTGCTGGAGAAACTCAGCGGGTCTGGCAGCATCTGTAGACAGAAAGTTGTAGAGGGAAAACAGTTTTCTTCCCACAGATAGCAGGAACTGCAGATGCTGGAGAATCTGAGA
>NW_025974679.1:0-8367 GCF_021869965.1 Rhincodon typus
CCAAAAGACAAAAACAATGAATGGGCTTTTATTCAATGCCCAGGTAGTCTTTGCTTTTGTCTTTTGGAAAAAGATCCATATCAAGTGTCATTTCTTGGACATTCTTTGCAGCACTTCGCATTTTTTTTGTCTTTGCTTAAAATAAATGCTGTGTCTAATAACAGCATTAACAGGACCTTAAATTTTCCTTAAATTAGCTGTTTTTATAATTAACTATTTCAATTGTAAGTTTTCAAAAACAATTCTTTGCTAACAAAGCTAATGCCTACCTGGGCATTGAATAAAAGCCCATTCATTGTTTTTGTCTTTTGGACAAAGATCCATATCAAGTGTCATTTCTTGGACATTCTTGCCAGCAGATTTCATTGGTCCTCTTGAAGAGCCTTCTACACATTGTCCTTTCCCTGTATTTGCAGGATCATTACACCAACCACAACCAGGGTGTCCCAAACACTGTTGACATGTACGAAGTCCAGAACAATTTTGAGCTGTGAAAGAAATGAAAAAAACATTATTAAATCTTAATTTAAATAGAAATTCAGAGATATTGCCTTCTTCTCACAAATACAACATTCAAATTAAATGTCCATTGGATAGAACAAGTTGTTAACTCAGCCAGGTGAGAAGTGTAATGTGAAATATTATACAAAAAAAGTTTAACAGTGAACAATCTGTGCAATTTTCATATTTTTTTTTAAAACTGACAGTTATCGCATATCTCAGAGTATGCTTCTCCATTATTATTCAATAATAAAGGTCTACATTTTCCATGTCATCAGAACTGCCCAGTTCTGATGAAGCGTCACTAGACTCAAAACATTAACTTTCTCTCTCTCTCTATAGAGATGCTGCCCGACCTGCTGAGTTTCTCCAGCACTACAACTTTTTGTTTCAGTTTTCCAGTATCCAGTTTTTTGTTTTATTTTAGAGCACTTCTCAATTTATCTTCTCATTGAAGATCATCAATTCCATCTGTCTTTGTATTCCTAATGCATTTAATTTTCTCTATGGAATTTGTTGGGTTGGTTTCATAAACTCCGCAGTTTAACCTTTCATCCAGGTTGATAAATTTGCAAATGGCAAATAAAGTACACAATGATAGCCGACTGGTTTCATAGTTCAAGACTACTGGCAACAGAAACTAACCTATTATTAGGGTCCTCACTTCGTGCCATTTCCAAGAAAGTCATCTGAAGGCTAGAAGCTTAGTTCCATTTTGGCAAGACTAATGACAGGAAAGTATAAATCATCCAGGAATCAACCCATTGTTCGACTTTTTGTAATAAAGCATTATAAAGTTATGCACTATTAACCTTTTAAAAGAAATTTAAAAAAGAAATTCTCAGACAATATGGGATTCTTTTTCTATACAGGCCGAGTTCACTTTAATTTGTCACCTTTTAAAACAATTCCCAAAGCAAAAACGCAACAGTTAGAGTGTACTCAATGAAGATGCAATCTTTTTCACTGAGCAAGTAAATTAACTCGAATCATCTCCATTCCCAAATACAATTACATCCAACGATGATGGAATCAGTACTAAAAAAACCAAAAATATTTTGATTTAAATTTAATAATTTAAATATTAAATATTATTTTAAAGGCATCATCCCCTGCCAAGTTTCTCACCAAGTCAGCCTCTTTCAATCATTTCATACTAGACTGAAAATTCAGCAACCATGAGGTCACAAATTAAAACACACATTTTGATTCTCTAAAATAATATGCAGATAGCTGCACAATAAATGTTTGCCACATTTTTATGAAAACAAATTGCACATTAAAGTATATGAACTCTATATTTTTCTAATTCTTATGTGCTCTAACTCTCAAGGTTATGTGTAACTTTACAACTGTCACAATCAAAATTGTTTTAAGTTTCAGGGAAATACAGAAATCTGAATGAATAGAAATCCACAATGTGCCATTTCTTTGTCACATCACTGTGTCGACATATGACATTTCAACAATATACTCTGTCATTAAGGTATTTATTACAAATGATCTATCTTTTGATAGAGAGATTTTAAATATTGATCTTTTCACAAAGCAGCTTCAAATGGAATATTTTTGAAAGGCACTCTCTCTTTACTGTCTTTCCAACTTCACAAAGAGTGAGAATGCTGCAATGGCTCATTTAGCAACTTGCCTGACTCGCATTTAAATGAAATGCTCTAACAAAGACCGTTCAGTCGTCAAATTTGGTTTTCTACTAGTTTCCTCAAAACTGGTTCTAGTCTGTAATCAATAGCCTTTCTACATTTGTTTACTGATTTCTTATAGACAACACACTAAATTATATATGACATGAGTATCAGTTCAATAGTTGCCAAAATAAATTAGGAGTGATTATCACCTCAACCTTTGAACAAAAATTAATTCAAACAAAAGGAAAATCAGAATGATAATGAAATACACAATTAAAGTGGTAGACAGTGAACTGAATAGGTAAATAAGCATTCACTCCCTAAATCCCACACGTTTTTCTCCACCTAGTATCTGTTCTGTATTTTCCAATATTTTCCAGCAACTCTGCCCTCAGTCAATTAACAGAACTCAATGTAGGCAGTAGGCTCTCAACTGCAGCTGGAGAGCTGGCCAGAGGTTTGCAGCAGCTCCTTTGGGAAAGAACACCAAACTGGTCAGCAGTAGTACGTCCTCAAAATCAAAGAGTCTGGGGTGGAAGTCCAACCCATCAAGAGTAGTGACCAGTCAAAGGCCAACAGCTATTCACTGCTTGGTAGAACTGTTGGGGAAACCCAAGGTCACCAGTGAGTGGCAGTAGGAGGTGCCACTACAGGGTCGAAGTTACAGGGGATAGGGAGAGGGTCAACAGCAAAGGCAGGGCTCTCAGAAGTTCATTTATGACGCTCAGACCCTTAATCACAAAATGAACATCGTCCTTAGTGATTGCCTTTCCAGCTTCATATATGGTCTCTCTCGCCCACGGTGGGTTAAGAAAATCCCTAATTGAGTATTGATTGACCACTCAATTGACATTGGGTGGGATGGTTGTCCACGAGCCTGCATCCTCACTAACCCAATTGGGACAGAAGCAGGAAGGAAAAAGAGATCTAATTAAATTTCACTGCCACCAAACACATTAAACTTCCCCCATCCCAATTTTGACGGCAGCTTTACTTTAATACTGTTATAATCTGTTTAATGTAAAGTCATCCATGTGGTCATAAATTTAGCTTTACTGATTTAGTTGATTTTTCTGATGCCAGCTATAATTTACTATCCTAGAATGATTATGAATTTGTTGAATTGAGAGAGTTTTAGAATCAGAGGCACCAAAAGGGATTGAAAGGTATTAGCTTGCTTTTGATTTAGAAGAATCAAGAAGTGATTTTTGATTATGAAAAGGTCCAAAGTGTGGTTTCAATTCGCAGAAGACCTGGAGCAGATTAGATCCAAGAACAATTTCTCTTGGACAAAGAAGTTAGTTCAGGACAAGTCAGAAATAGGTTACTGTAGTGCAGGGTTTTAGTCTAAATTCTTGACCACAATTTTTAGTTGGAACCATGAATGGGTTATTTGAAGTTAACAAAGTCTAAGCCGTGATGTTCAACATTCCATGGATAGCTGCTCACGCCGCATCCAAACATCTACACTCAGTGCCATGCGGCGCCACATGCACATTCTCAATCTTTCCCCCCAAAAGCATCACAACACACTGGCTCAGGGTTGCACCACTCCGCAGTTCCACTTCATCCTCTGGCTCATTCATCGTGCGAGCAATAAACTTTTTCTTGTCCGTTCAGGCATCAAGGCCCACAAGACGCAACAACCCAAAGATGCCCATGGCCCTCTGGAACTTTCCTATCCTCCCCTTCCTTCTGACTCCATCCCCTCCTCCAACGCAGATGCCCGCCCGCCTGCCCCTGACTCCCCGCCACCTCCTGTCGGCTATTCACCATCCCCCCAACCTTCTGCTCTCCAATGCTAAACGTTCTGTACTCAGCAAAGGCCTCAGCTTTAATCCTCTGCGTCCCCACCTTAACAAATTTCAGACACGACATGATGCCGAACTCTTCTTCCGCCGTCTTCGCCTCCGTGCTCATTTCTTTGGACAAGAGTCCTCTCCCTGTCCGCAGACCCTTTCGACCAGATTTCTCTGCCCCTCTCACCAAATCCAACCTACCTCACTCCGAACTGACTGAACTCCATGCATTCAGATCTAACCCTGATTTTGTTATTAAGCTTGCCAAGAAGGGTGGTGCTGTTGTAGTCTGGCGTACTTACCTCTACCTTGCAGAGGCTGAGTGCCAACTCTCCGATACCTCCTCTTCCCCTGGACCATAACTCCACCATGACACATCAGGCCATTGTATCTACTACAGTAACTGATCTCATTTCATCCGGTGATCTCCCCCACTTCTGCTTCCAAGCCGATAGCCCCCCAGCCCCGCACAGCTCACTTCTACTTCCTCCCAAAAATCCACAAACAGGACTGACCGGGCAGACCCATTGTTATAGCCTGCTCCTGTACCACAGACTCATCTCTTCCTATCTTGACTCAGTAATCTCTCCCCGGTCCAATCTTTTCCCACATACATCCATGATTCCTCTGACGCCTTACGCCAGTTTCAAAACTTCCAGTTTGTCGGTTCCAGCCACCTCCTCTTTACCATGGACGTGCAATCCCTTTACACGTCTATTCCTCACCTGGAGGGTCTTGGGGCTCTGTTTCTTCCTGGAACAAAGACCTGAACCATCCCCACCCTCCTCCGCTAGGCCGAGCTCGTCCTCACCCTCAACAACTTCTCTTTTATTCTCTTTTTCTCTCATTTTCTTCAGGTGGCCATGGGTACCCACATGGGCTCCGGTTATGCCCGTCTGTTTGTAAGGTACGTGGAACATTCCTTGTTCCAGTCCTATTCTGGTCCCCACCCACAACTCTTTCTCCAATACATCAATGATATCATTGGTGCTGATTCGCTCTTTCGTCTGTAATTGGAAAACTTCATCAATTTCCCCTCCAATTTCCACCCTGCCATCACTTTCACCTGGTCTATCTCTGACTCCTCCCTTCCCTTCGTCGACATTTCTGTTTTGATTTCTGGGGATAGACTGGCCACTAATATCCACTACAAACCCACTGACTCCCACAGCTACCTGCACTATACATCCTCACACCCCACTTTCTGTGAAGACTCCATCCCATTCTCTCAGTTCCTCTATCTCCGTCGTATATGTTCAAATCAGGCCAACTTCAACAAGGGAGACTCCGAAATGTCCACCTTCTTCCTCAACCGAGGATTCCCTAGCTCAGTGTTTGACAGGGCCCTCAACCGGATCCGATCCATCTCCCGTACTTCCGCCTGCACCCCTTCTCTTCCCTCCTGCAACAGTGATAGGGTTCCCCTTGTCCTTTCCTATCACCCCACCAGCATCCACATCCAGAAAATCATCAGACGCCATTTCCGCCACCTCCAGCAAGATGTCACCACCAGACACCTATTCCCTTCCCCTCCCCTCCTTTTGCAGGGACTGTTCCCTCCGGGACACCCTGATCCACACTTCCTTCACCCTCAACACCTCCCCACACCCCAACGGCACCTTCCCCTGTAACTGGCGAAGGTGCAACACGTGCCCATTTACCTCCCCCCTCCCCAGTATCCAAGGGCCCAAACATACCTTCCAGGTGAAGCAACGCTTCACATGCACTTCCCAGAATCTCGTCTACTGCATTCGCTGCTGACAATGTGGTCTCCTCACATTGGGGAAACGAAGCGTAGACTAGGTGACCACTTCGCAGAACATCTACGTTCTACTCGCAAAAAAGACCCTGAACTACCATTGCCTGCCACTTTAATTCACCACCCCGTTTCCTGACCAACATCTGTGTCTCTGGCTTGCTGCAGTGTTCTAGCAAAGCTCAACGCAGGCTAGAAGAACAGCACCTCAATTTCTGCTTGGGGACCCTGCAGCCCTCCGGACTCAAGATAGAGTTCAATAATTTTAGGGCCTAAACTCTCCTATGTCCCACCCCCCTACCCCACACACTAGGCCTTGTTACCACATAGCCTGCCATTACACACTACCTGTTATTAATCACTAATAGTCCCCATGAAAACTATTCACCCTCCCAGCCTGATCGTTATCAACTCCGTCTGTCCAACTGCTCTTCTCTCTCTTTTAGCTCTATCCTATCGTTTACTCCCTACCCCATCCCCCTCCTCTTTTTTCTGCATATAAAATGACGTTCTCCCAGCCACTATCAGTTCTGAGGAAGGGTCACTGGATCCAAAATGTTAACTGTTTTTTCCCTTCACAGATGCTGCCAGAACTGCTGAACTTTTCTAGCATCTTTGTTTTTGTTCCAAAGTTTAAGCTCAGCTGTGTGAATAATCAAGGAAGAGACTATTCACGTCTCAAGACCAGAAGCTGAAAAAGAAACAGTTATGTTAAACCTTTTGGATGTGATAAAGAAGGGAATTCGCTAATATTTGAACAGTGTAAAGTGATGGTATTGGGAACAGTTGGGATTTTATTTTGCCATGCATTTTCAAATCTTTCAAACTGTTATACACAATGTAAATCATGGGTTTATCCTATTTATCTTCATTTCTTGTGTACTAAACTCTTGTTTTATTGTTGAAAGCAAAAACGTAGCATTGCGCGCTATTGTTTCAGTGAAAGACCACTATGTTAAATTGAAATAAAATGATCTGTCAAATCAGATATCAGTCTGGGACTGACTTGTCCAGTAGTACCATCAACTGGGACAAGTGGGATGTAGGGCCTTCTAATTGTTCAGTAGGGCAAGAGTCTAGAACATTCCAACAAGTCCAAAAAGCAGCAAGGTTTGGGTAGGGGCTAAGAACAGTGAAAACCAGAAACCTAACTCAAGAATGCCCAGTTATTCATGAAAGTATACCACAGTTCTGGACCTGATTGTCTTAATGCGAAAGGCAGCTACAGTTACCCTATTGCCATGGGGCTCCTCCCTGAAAGTCTAAGTAGTCAAAGCCATAAAAATGTCAACTGTATGAGAAGTCCTAGAGCTAAAGGCATGAGTAGAACAACAGCTTTATACAAAACATTGTTTGGGCCATGGTTAGAGTACGGACTTCAGATTTAAGTCTTTTTTTTTGTTGAAAGAGCTTCAACCACAAAGAAAGTGTATAGCTCTACATTCAACAGGATGATGCCAGCAACAAAAATGGAAAGTTGAGATATGTCGTGAGAGATTAGGCCAATCCTGACTTTTAATGCTCTACAGTCATAAGGTATTTTGAAATGCAATATTCTATATTCACGCAAGTAGTTTATGGCTTTTATTAACATTTAGTAAGAGCATAGCCACCGTTAGAATATTATACAAGTAGGCATGAGACACCACAGTAATCTGCTTCAATTTCATTCAGAGTTAATAACATGCTAAATAGCATATAATAAAACTATTAGTATCAAAATTAAATTCTGCTCAATGATTTCTTTGAAAACAATTTGTAAGATGGCATTCAAATATCTCTTTCTGGTATCCAAATGAAGCATGGTGAACAGTATTCAGTTGACATAAAATAATTGAATCAGAGATAGTAGGAACTGCAGATGCTGAAGAATCCGAGACAACAAGGTGCAGAGCTAAGGACCGTAACTTCCCTGCCTCAGTGGTCGAGAACGCCCTCAACCGTGTCTCCCACATTTCCCGCAACTCATCCCTCACACCCCATCCCCGCAATAACAACCAAAAAAGAATCCCCCTCGTCCTCACGTACCACCCCACCAACCTCCAGATCCAACGCATCATCCTCCGACACTTCCGCCATCTGCATTCCGACCCCACCACCAAAGACATCTTTCCCTCCCCACCCTTATCTGCTTTCCGGAGGGACCACTCTCTCCATGACTCCCTTGTCCGCTCCACACTCCCCTCCAGCCCCACCACACCCGGCACTTTTCCCTGCAACCGCAGGAAGTGCTACACCTGCCCCCATACCTCCTCCCTCACCCCCATCCCAGGCCCCAAGAAGACTTTCCACATCAAGCAAATGTTCACCTGCACATCTGCCAATGTGGTATACTGCATCCGCTGTACCCGGTGTGACCTCCTCTACATCGGGGAAACCAAGCGGAGGCTCGGGGACCGCTTTGCAGAACACCTACGCTCGGTTCGCAATAAACAACTGCACCTCCCAGTCGCAAACCATTTCAACTCCCCCTCCCATTCCTCAGATGACATGTCCATCCTGGGCCTCCTGCAGTGCCACAACGAAGGTCGCAGGAACAGCAACTCATATTCCGCTTGGGAACCCTGCAGCCCAATGGTATCAACGTGGATTTCACAAGTTTCAAAATCTCCCCTCCCCCTACCCCATCCCAAAACCAGTCCAGCTCGTCCCCGCCTCCCTAACC
>NW_025974680.1:0-8366 GCF_021869965.1 Rhincodon typus
AACGTCAGCCTCTCTGCTCCTGTGACGCTGCTTGGCCTGCTGTGTTCGTCCAGCCCTGCACCTTGTTGTCTCGGATTCTCCAGCATCTGCAGTTCCTACTATCTCTGATTCAATATAGAACAATTAAATCAGCTTAAAATGGAAAGAAAAACCAGAAATCTATGCAGCTCTTAAACACAATGGCATGCAGTTGGCATCATTTCAAAGACTTTAGTGGCTATCAGATATTCCGTGCAAAACTCTCAACATGACTCCTTGTACATGAGTAGATAATTAATTGAATTACATCAAGTTGAGACCAATGCACGTTTTAAGGGTTGGGGAGGCGAGAAGCCAGGAAACAAATACTGGCATGCTGGAGAGAGGTTAGCTGTCACACTTCAACAGTTACATCACTTTCTATCCATTAATGCTCATAATGAGTATGCCAATGTGCGTCTGCTGAAATAGTGGATTTTAAGCAGACAAAAGCACTCAGCTTTTTCTATTGCACTACTCAGTTCTGCATCTATTACTTCAGCAAAATCTCGTCGGAGCATTCAATCCTGCACAGAAGGTTGCAGCCAAGACAGAAGCCATTCTGTCCATCAGGCCTGCACCAGTGGTTTTCACTAATAGAGAACGTTTCATGATCATCCTCCCGTCATTGAACATACAACTTTTACAACCAAACTTTTATTTCAATTTTGAATAGAATTCACAACTCTGGCTTCAATAACTTTTCTGGCACTCACTTGAAACTTGTCCCCTTTAAATTTTCCTTATAAACTTCGCTTTCTGCCACCCAACCACTATTCTATCCATATTCCCCTTAATTCCAAGCATCATAAATGTTCCCCGCAGTCTCTTGTGAAGCATCTTAAGATCCAAGTAACATTTTGGTGGTCATTTTCCTGTTGCCTGTGTACCTAAAAGCATGTTAAGAACAAAGAACAAAAGAAAATTACAGCACAGGAACAGGCCCTTCAGCCCTCCAAGCCTGCATTGACATGCGGCCCATCAAAACTAAAACCCCCTACCCTTCCGGGGACCGTATCCCTCTATTCCCATCCTATTCATGTATTTGTCAAGATGCCCTTTAAAAGTCACTATCATATCGGTTTCCACTACCTCCCCTGGCAACAAGTTCCAGGCACCCACCACTGGAAAAAAACTTGCTTTGTTCATCACTTTTAAACCTTGCCCCTCGCACGTTAAACCTATGTCCTCTAGTAACTGACTCTTCCACCCTGGGAAAAAGCTTTTGACTGTCCATCAGGTCGCCCCTCAACCTCCGTCGTTCCAGTGAGAACAACCCAAGTTTTTCCAATCTCTCCTCATAGCTAATGCCCTCCATACCAGGCAACATCCTGGTAAATCTTTTCTGTACCCTCTCCAAAGCCACCACATCCTTCTGGTAGTGTGGCGACTAGAATTGAACACAATATTCCAAATGCGGCCTAAGATTCTATAAAGCTGCAACATTGCCTGTCAATTTTTAAACTGAATGTCCCGGCTGATGAAGGCAAGCATGCCGTATGCCTTGCTAACTACCTTCTCCACCTGCGTTGCCACTTTCAGTGACCTGTGTACCTGTACACCCAGATCCCTCTGCCTATCAGTACTCTTAAGGGTTCTGCCATTTACTGTATATTTCCCATCTGGATTAGATCTTCCTAAATGCACTACCTCACAATTTTCCAGATTAAAATCCATCTGCCATCTCTCTGCCCAAGTCACCAACCAATCTACATCCTGCTGTATCCTCTGACAGTCCTCATCGCTAACTGCAATTCCAATCATCAACAAACTTGCTAACCAAACCAGTTACATTTTCCTCCAAATCATTTATATATATTATAAGTAGCAAAGTTCCCAACACTGATCCCTGAGGAACGCCACTAGTCACAGCCCTCCAATCAGAAATGCACCCTTCCATTGCTACACTCTATCTTCTGTGACCGAGCCAGTTTTTTTTAATCCATCTTGTAAGCTCACCTCTGCCCCGTGCGACTTTACCTACTTATCAGTCTACCATGAGGGACCTTGTCAAAGGCCTTACTGAAGTCCATGCAGACAACATCCACTGCCCTACCCTCATCGATCATCTTTGTCACTTCCTCAAAAAACTCAACCAAATTAATGAGACTCAACCTCCCCTTCACAAAACCATGTTGCCTCTCGCTAACACGCCCACTTATTTCCAAGTGGGAGTAAATCCTGTCTCAAAGAATCCTCTCCAATAACTTCACCACCAAAGTAAGGCTCACCAACCTGTAATTAGCTGGATTATCCCTGCCACTCTTCTTAAACATTGGTTATTCTCCAAATCTCTGGAACCTCCCCTGTAGCCAGTGAGGATACAAAGATTTCTTTCAAGGCCCCAGCAATCTCCTCCCTTGCCTCTTTAAGTACTCTGGGGTATATCCTGTCAGGCCCTGAGGAATTGTCTACTTTAAATGTTTTTCAAGACCCCCAATACCTCCTCCCTTTTGATCTCAATATGGCCCAAACTATCCACACACCCTCCCCTAGACTCATCATCCACCAAGTCCTTTTCTATGGTGAATACTGATACAAAGTACTCATTTAATATCTCACCCTTTTCCTCTGGCTCCACACAAATTCCCTTCCTGTCCTTGAGTGGGCCAACCCTCTCCCTAGCTACCCTCTTGCTCTTTTATATATGTATAAAAAGCCTTGGGATTTTCCTTAATCCTGTTAGCCAATGACTTTTCATAACGTCTTTTAGCTCTCCTGACTCCTTGCTTATATTTCTTTCGACGTTGTATTCCACCCTTGCTTCGTGTGTTCCCAACCTCCTAGCCTTGACAAATGTTTCCTTTTTCTCTTTGACTAGGCTCACAATATCTCTCGTGATCCAAGGTTCCCTAAACTTATCCTTCATTCTTACAGGAATGTGCCAGTCCTGAGTTTTTATCAACTTACACTTGAAAACCTCCCACATACTAGATGTTGATTTGCCCTCAAACATCTGCCTACAACCTACAATATTGTCCAATATTGTTGTAATGAGCCTTCCTCTGACAACTATACCTATCTTTATCCATCAATACCTTAAAGCTTACTGAATTGTGATCACTGTTCCCGAGCTGCTCCTCCACTGATACTGGAGGCTCATTCCTCAATACTAGGTTCACTAGGGCCCCTTTCCTAGTTGGACTACCTACATACTGTTTCCAGAAGCCTTCCTGGATGCTCCTTACAAACTCTGCCCCATCCGCGCCTCAAGCACTGAGTGAGTCCCAGTCAATATATGGGAAATTAAAACCACCAACGACAAACCCTGTTACTTTTACGTCTTGCCAAAATCTGCCTACATATCTGTTCTTCTATCTCCCACTGGCTGTTGGGAGGCCTATAGTAAACCCCAAACATTGTGATTGCACCCTTCCTGTTCCTGAGTTCTACCCATATTGCCTTGCTGTATGAGCCATCCGAGGTGTCCTCCCGCAATACAGCTGTGATAATCTCCTTAATAAGTAGTGCAACTTCCCCACCCCTTTTACATCCTCCTCTATCCCACCTGAAACATCTGTATCCTGGAATGTTAAGCTGCCAATCCTGTCCCTCCCTTAACCAAGTCTCTGTAATAGCAACAACATCATAGTTCCAAGTACTAATCCAAGCTCTAAGTTCATCTGCCTTACCTGTTAGACTCCTTGCATTGAAACAGATGCACTTCAGTCCATCAGACCCGTTTTGATCAGCGACCATACCCTGCCTGTTCTTCCTGAGTCTTATTGGCCCTATTCTCTACCTCCCTTTCAGTCAATTCACCTTTGCTTTGGTTTCCACCACCCTGCCAATCTAGTTCTACACAAAGTGGACCTGAACGCAGTATATTTTCCAAGGACCAATGCATTCCCGGGAACTGACCCACACAAGCGCCTGAAAAACTACTAAAAATTCTGTGTTTGGATTTTCTGGATATTGTCCAACATACAGCAGCCAAAAGGCTTCCAGCACGATTCCTGCCCTAGGGCTAATGGAACAGTATGGGACTTAGTCCCTAATGTCTTCTCATCTTTGCTGTCAGTTCCTCCTCGGATCCTTCAGAAGCCCCAGAAACTGTGAACCCGAAAGGTGTGAAGTCTGACAATGCTGTTCACCTTTCCCAGAATCTGGGTATCGAGTACTTATTCATCAAGCTGAACAGCAAAATCAGCCTTTCCCATCCACCAAATCATCCACCATTCTACCTCACCTGACCTGTATTATCTCCCTTAAAAAATTCTGTACAGTTTACCAAGGGAAAATAACTGCATTTTAAAAATTCAGATCAGTTAGTCCCAATCTTTAATGCTTCTCCAGGTGTTTAGTAATTTCATCCTGTATTTAAAAATTCCAATAGTTTGCCAACAGTTGGTGACTAACTGATATAAAATTTCCTGACTTACTACGATCTGGAGAATTGTAACTTCCACTAAATTATTTTACAAAGGTCAAAATTCAACTCTTTTGAAAATGGAGGTATTTACTCAGTACTTCTACCAACTGTTCATTCCACTGAAGGGTTGTATCCTACATCTCACATCAAATCTAATCCTACTTTTACAACCCTCTTCATTACCAACACCTTCGTATTTACTCTATTTACTTAAGTAGTGCCTGCTTTTCAACACGATGCATTTTACTTTAGTTTCAGATTTGATCCAATGTCTGTTACCCACATGCTTGGATAAAGGGAGGAAAGGATCCAAGCCAACCTAAGACACAAAATAATATTTGATCATTCTTTTATTTTGAGCTTAAAAAGGGAGTTAAAAATTAAAAACAAACCTTGAATTGCATGGAAGACCATGATTTTACAGATGGAAACATGGATAAAAAACCTATCCAGCAGACCCGAGCTACAGATCTTTGCCAAAACTTTAAGCCATGATTTTACTTTGAAAGTTTAAACTTGCAATGTGAAGGTCAATGAAGCAAGAAGTAATAACTTCTCTCTAACTTTGAGAGCACAGTTAAAATCCTAGCTGAGTGGACAAGTTCTTTGCCTTTTAATATTGAATATTCTCATTGCTCAGTCAAGGAAAGGAGAAACAACAAAAATGCAGTGAAACAAATGAACCAATGTCAAATGAAAGTGAAACTTGGGTTCAGAACAGAAACAGAAGGATTACATCCATCTGTGGTGAATTTGGCATAAAAATAGTGAGACTATACAGAAGTACACATGGAGTTTAAAAAACAAGAACAAATCTGGCATTTCTTTATCAAGGAAGATAATGTGCTGCTGGGTCATGGTGAAAGATGATGTAATTCAGACACAAGAATGTTTTAAAATTGACATGATGGTAGAAGATAGGTTATCTGGGGAGGCGATGGCCTTGTGGTATTATTACTGGACTATTAATCCAGAGACCCCGATAGTGTTCTCGGAACCCGGGTTCGAATCCTGCTTGGGCAGAGGTCGAATTTGAATTCAATAAAATATCCGGAATTAAGAATCTAATGACGACCGTGGAATCCATTGCCGACTGTGCGGAAAAACCCATCTGGTTCACTAACATCTTTTAGGGAAGGAAACTGCCATCCTTACCTGGTCTGGTCTACATGTGACTCCAGACCCACAGCAATGTGGTTGACTCTCAACTGCCCTCTGGGCAATTAGGGATGGGCAATAAATGCTGGCTAGCCAGTGACGCCCTCATCCCGTGAATGAATAAAGAAAAAAAAAATCTGTACTTAAAAGTAATAAAGGTACCAGGGCCAAAACAGATGCATCCAAAGATACAGAAGAAGTTGAGTGTGAGAACTGCAGTGGAATCAGGGGTGATGCCGAAGGATCGGAGAATTAAAAAGTGTGTCAAGATAAGCCCAGCAATGACAGACCTGTCAGTTTAACCTTTGTTTGGGGACATTTTTAGAAACAATGGCGAGACAAAATTAAATTAAGTGGGAAGATATGGATTGACTGAGAAAATCCTACATGGATTTATTAAGAAAAATGAGAGAGACATTGGGGAAACCAAGCGGAGGCTTGGAGACCACTTTGTGGAACAACTGCACCTCCCAGTCGTGAACCACTTCAACTCCCCCTCCCCCTCCCCCTCCCACTCCCACTCCTTGGAAAACATGTCCATCCTGGGCCTCCTCCAGTGCCACAGCAATGCCACACGAAGGTTGCAGGAACAGCACCTCATATTTCGCTTGGAAACCCTGGTCTCAATGTGGACTTCACAAGCTTCAAAATTTCCCCACCCGGACCTCATCCCAAAACCAGCCCAGCTTGACCCGCCCCTTGAACTATCTGTCTTTTCTCCCACCTATCTGCTCCTCCCACCTCGCTGACCAACCCCCACCCCCACCTCCTACCTACCAGCCTCATCCCCGCCTCTTGACCTGTCCATCTTCCCTTGACTGATCATCCCCCACCCTAACTCCCCACCTACTCACCTTTACTGGCTCCATCCCCGCCTCCTGTCCGTCTCCTCTCCACCTATCTGCTCCTCTATCCACCTTCCATCTGCCTCCCCCGCCACCTCTATTTATTTGAGTCCCCTTCCCCTCCCCCATTTCTGAAGAAGGGTCCAGACCCGAAACATCAGCTTTCCTGCTCCTCTGATGCTGCTTGGCCTGCTGTGTTCATCCAAATCTACACCTTGTTATCTCAGATTCTCCAGCATCAGCAGTTCCTACTATCTCTGAGTCTTTAATTAATGTGCTTGGATTGTTTGGAGGGTTGGAGGAGAACACAATGGCTTAAGGTGGCATACATGGACTTCCAAAAGGCATTTAGTAAAATGCCAACAAGTCTTGGGGATCTATCTATAACTTATGGAATAAAAAGGGACAGTAGCAACATGGATACAAAATTGACTGAATGACGGGAAACAAATGGTGAATGTCTGTTTCTTTTCCCCCCAGACCAGAGAAGGAATAACTGTAGAATTCCCTAAGGATCAATGTTACAAACCCTGACGTATATTAATATTATAGACTTGTGTGCATAGCACAAAGAAAGTTTGTGGATCATGCAAAATAAAGAAATACTGTGAACCATGATTCAAAAAAAAAAGAGTGGCATAGTGGTCATGTAACTGGACTGGTAGACAAACTGGCCAATCTGGGCTCAAACCTCACCATATCAGCTCATCAAATTTCAACTCAGTTAATGTATCTAGAATTTAAAGCTAGCCTTAGTAATGTACTACACAATTTACTTTGCTTACATTGGGAAGGTTAATGTGTGAACAAAGTCCCATTACTCTCCAGGATGTCTCTCCCTAATCCCAGGCTTTAGAAGATGTATTTCTGTAGCCATGAAGATAAATCAATGGTGGAAGCAGGAGCAATGGAGGCTTTGAAAATGCAAACTGGACCATTATCATGAAAGGAAAAATGTGCAGGTCTGAGGGATAAGCACGGCAATGACACCAACTGATAGGCTCCTTCCAAGAAGTGTCCAGAAATGACAGGCTGAACAGCCATCCTCTATGCTGTAACCATTCCGCGATTCTAACACAAAGACAGAACTGCTCAAGATGAAACTAACAACAAGTAACAGAAATAAAGACTTGGAAGGGAAGGCCATTACTAAAAGCAAACATTCATTTTGCTAACAGTATTTTAAATAATCTACTGGGATCTTAGAACTGTTTTTAAATATGAAGGGTTTTCATAACAAATTTACATTAGAGGACTTAAGCTTTGAAAGGTTGTGGAATAATTGATTCATTTCAATTTTCAGACACCTGGACATTTTTCAAGAAAGTGTCATTGAAAGGTCACCATGGACATTAGGACCTTTTAAAATTAAGACTTCCTAGAAATCACATGACTTGTTTTATTTAGCCGGACACTCCTGTTGGGGATGCTTGAACAGTATTGGCTTGAAGTTGGCTCGAGTCTTCATTGAGAAGGCAGGGGTGTGGCTAAGAGGAAAGCACTGTCCAGCTGATTCATCCCATTTCTGAAGACCTCTCTTGTTGAGAGTTCAGGTGAAACCTATTTGGTCTTCTAAGATGCTCCTTCAACCACTTACAATGTCTCAATATTTTATTCCCCGAGTAAGTTGTATCTGCCGAGACTTCAGACCAGTGTGTTTAGGGAGTTGTTTGAGTGCCTGAGCATTGGACTGGAAAACAACATGAACATTCCACACTAGTGTCTTTTCTATTCAAGGACTAAACTCCATGAGCCAAAGAGAGTTCTTTATTCAGAAAGCCAATCCTGTCAAGAAAACAAACAGTTTTCAGACTTTGAGATAACAAGGTGTAGCGCTGGATGAACACAGCAGGCCAAGCAGCATCAGAGGAGCAGGAAGGCTGACGTTTCGGGCCTAGACCCTTCTTCATAAAGGGTCTTCTTCATTTTCTGAAGAAGGGTCCAGACCCGACACGTCAGCCTTCCTGCTCCTC
>NW_025974681.1:0-8366 GCF_021869965.1 Rhincodon typus
AACATCCATTCCCACTGTTCTGAATTCCCAAACAGACAAATTAAAAATAAAAAATACTAGTAGCCTTCCCAAATCAGCGCTCAGAACCTTTTATTTTTGGTTAGAGGAGGAGGATGGGTGGGAGACACTACCTAGGTAGTGTTTCGGGTAAAGCAACCGCCCAAATATATTACCTCACTTACTCACTCCAAAAATGGAGTCACGCAAGGTAAGACTTCTATAATCGAAAAAGCTCACCTTCCCAGGCTGCCCTCGCGCTTCCTCCCGGACTCCCGCCGCTGAAACAACTGAAAGTTCGGCTGTAATCTCAAATCCACATTTCTGCCTACTTCTGAAAACCTTTCAACTCCTTCCTAATGAGAACCTTTCTATCTCTGCCTTAAGAATATTCAAGGCTCTGCTTCCACCAACTTCTCAGAAAGAGAGTTCTAAAGACTCATGGCCAACTGAAACACTTAACATCTATTTTAAGTGGATGACACTTACTTTCAAACAGTGACACCACGTCATAGATTCTGCCATATGAGAAAACATCCTGTCCACATCTACACTGTCAAGACACTCCTCGATCTTACACGATTCCATCCAGTTGCCTCCTACTCTTTGAAACTCCAGCAGAAACAAGCCTAACGTGTCCAACCTTTCCCCATATTAAAATCTATCCTTTCTAAGAACTAGTCTAGTGACCCTTCTCTGAACTGTCTCCAATGTATTTACATCCTTGCTTAAATAAAGAGATCAATATTGTACACAGTACTCCAGATGTCGTCTCACCAGTGCAATGTATAACTGGTACATAACCTCCTTTTGTATTCAATTCCTCTGATGATAAATAGTGACTTAACTGCTTGCTGTTTCATGGTGGTACCTTCCGTTTCCCTTTACTAATTAGGATAACCCAAGCTGTCAGGCTTTTTCTATGTTACCACTCCCTCTAAACCATATCTTAAGCATGTTGTCATTTACATATGTTGGAATGTTGCTTTCTATATCTTCTGGTATGTTTCACTGGATCCAGTATGACTCCCATAGATGAAACGTGTAATATTTGTTATTTCTCTCTTAGCTGAACCTTTATCCTGAATTACGCTGTTCAATGTCAAATATAAGACCATAAGACGCAGCAGCAGAAGTTAGGCCATTCGGCCCACCATTCAATCATGACTGATAAGTTGCTCAACCCCATTTTCCCACTTTCTCCCTATAACCCTCGATCCCCTTGACAATCAAGAACCTATCTATCTCCATCTTAAATATACTCAACCAAATTCCTCTCTTCTGTCTTCTTTGATTTTTCCCATCATTCAGGTCACCTTATTTTGTTGTGTTGTCATTTTGAAATTTTCGAAATCTGACTATTTTCCCCGTTCAACCTCAGCATTGCTCTTCTTCAAAAACTCTTTCAGCATTTCTTCCACTAGCTGATCATAGAATATATGATATTTTTGTATACAAAGGACTTTGGGAAACAGATACAAATTCATAAGCGATGTTATTACATAATTGTATGCACAGGTAACCACTAACACATAATTGCCATTCCTCCATTTCAGAATGTTCAGTTTGATTTCCTTCCTCTTTTTCTGTTCCAATAACCAAAATTCCAACTTGGTTATTCCCTCTGCATCCCAGCTTGCTGGCTTCAATCCCCATAATTGAGATCCCCAGCTTCCCTCCCACAGCAGCGGCCTCTGGTAACCTCTACTGACTTTTATTAGATGGACCCCCAGGAATGTCCATGCCTCATACCCTTGACTGGCTTCAGCACTCATCCCTGACTGATATCTGACTGATAGCTATGCAGCTCCCATCTGACCTCCCATGAAACCCCAGATGGGTTCCAATAGGCCACAGAGCTAACTGTGGCCCACTCTAGACCCGATGATCCTGACTGCTCCGATTGGTAGACTGACGAGGCTTCTAAGACCCTGCACTGATATCAGAAGATATTCTTAACTTCCTGTCCCAAGAGTGCCTACTGCAGGCTGTTTCCTCTTGACCTGATGGAGCAGTACTGTCCTTGGACGTTGAGATATGGCCATTTGGTGAATGCGCAGTGTGTTTGCTATGTACATAGCTATCAGTACAGATGTCAGATTGAGGTAGCACTGTGACATACAGCAAAATATCCACACCCTTGCCAAATCACTGCTGCCAAGCATGACAAAGCTACCTAGCTTTGTGCCTGTACTAAACAGCAAGGCCAGACAGAAAAACTCTGAACATATAAGCTCTAGCTGAGGGCAAATGCTAAAAGGCAAGGCAAAGCATGACATGGCAAGGCAGGTATGCTGTAAGCATCCAAGTAGGCACAAAGTGAATGAGTGCTAATTGAGCAAGCAAAGCTCCCTGAGGTGCACCCTGGTCAGATCTATGAGTCAGGTCCCTGTCCCTGCACACAAAATGTTCTGGCAGTACCATTACAATGAAAGATGCCACTGCACTCCAAAGTGCAGCACTGAATTTCAAAGAAGTGTGGTTTGTGAATCAAAGATGTGCCTTAACAGTGCAGTTGGTTGGTACATGTCCAATGACAAGGTCTTTTGACTGAATGTGAGGGGAGGTGCTGCCCATAGAGTGCCATGAGATATTGGTGACTGGTGTCTAAGGTTTTGTAGATCAATCTAATCCAAGTGGACAGCAGCAGTTCAAGAAGGCAGCTTAGCACCATCATTACGAGGGCAGCTGGGAAGGACAATAAATACTGGTCCAGCCAGCGATGCACCCACATCCTATGAATGAATGTTAAAGATAAGATCTGGAGGAGATATCATGAACGGGAGTAGCTAGGTGACAATTCTGACTTCCAGTTCAGACCATTGAGCCTCTATCTCACAGTGGGAGAATGAGAAGCTGCACATTCATGAGGGATGATTAATGTTGCTAATGTTAATGCATGATAAAGATTGCAAATTGGCTTTCACCACTCACTATAAAGAATCTCATCTTGCCATTCAACACCTGGTTGAAAAATGGGACATTTTGTTCTGGACATTGAGAAACTCCTTGCTGGCGAACTCACACGATTCTCAAATTTCTCATCATTGCTCATATCATGTAGGAGCTGGGGAGATTCCATATGTAGACAGGTATTGATTCCAACGTTTCCATTTCTGTTCATCAGAAACTGATCAACAAGAAGTCAAGGAGGCCATGGATATCAGGATGTAGAGCATCAGGATATATATCTGCAACAACGTTAAGTGCAATAATTACTCTTTAGCAGTTAACTGATTAATGTAGCACCATTTTCTGTCTTTACTTCTGCCTTTCTTTTCTTCACAATCTATACCAAGTATACAGCTGGACTCAACCTGTCTAATGCAAGAAATAGTCCTTTCCATTTCGAATCAAACACATTTTCCTTTTACTTAAAGTGAGTGTTGTGTCTAGATCTCCAAATTAACATTTACAAGATCTTTCTTTTGCATCAAAATATTATTGATTCTCTTTTTTGAAACTCTTTATTAGGTAATAATTTACTATCGCTATTCATTCCACCATTTTTGAAGAATTTGGAACTGCACAGTTCCTATGATACAGGACTTCTTGGTGTCAGTGTTAAATGGCCTGGTGACCTTATGAGTCTGTCTGCACTGTCTGATAAGGAGAAACTCCTGTGCTTTTGTAACATGTTGACCTTATGGCCATGAGCACAATAACAACCTGTCAGCCGGTTGAGCTGGATTACTGCATCTGCTTTGTTAGTCAATAAAGCTAAGCAAGGTGAACCACATTATTAATAAAAAAAATCTTTTCTGGACTATACATCCTCACACCCTGCTTCCTGTAAAGATTCCATCCTATTCTCTCAGTTCCTCCGTCTCCATCATATATGTTCAGATGTAACACCTGCCCATTTACCTCCTCCCTCCCCACTATCCCTAGGCTCAAACATACCTTCCAGGTGAAGCAACACTTCACCTGCACTTCCCAGAATCTAGTCTACTGCATTCGCTGCTCACAATGTGGTCTCCTCTATGCTGGGGAAACGAAGCGTGGACTGGGTGACCGCTTCACAGAACATCTACGTTCTACTTGCAAAAAAGACCCTGAACTACCTGTTGCCTGCCACTTTAACGCACCACCCTGTCCCTGGCCAACATCTCTGTCTCTGGCTTGCTGCAGTGTTCCAGCAAAGCTCAACGCAAGTTGGAAGAACAACACCTCATTTTCCGCTTGGGGACCCTGCAGCCCTCCGGATTCAATATCAAGTTCAATAATTTTAGGGCCTAATCTCTCCCAATTGCCAGCCCCCTACCCCACACACCAGGCCTTGTTATCACATAGCCTGCCATTACACACTACCTGTTGTTAGTCACTAATAGTCCCCATTAACAACTATTCACCCTCTCAGCCTGATTGTTATCAACTCTTTGTCTGTCCAACTGCTTTTCTCTCTCTTTAGGCTCTATCCTATCATTTACTCCCTACCCCATCCCCCTCCCTATTTTCTGCATATAAGCTGACATTTTCCCAGCCACCATCAGTTCTGAGGAAGGGTCACCGGACCCAAAAAGTTAACTCTGTTTTTTGCCTTCACAGATGCTGTCAGACCTGCTGAGCTTTTCCAGCAACTTTGTTTTTGTTCCTGATTTACAGATCTGCAGTTCTTTTGGTTTTTAAAAAAAAATCCTTTTGCAGGTGAGGAGAATTAATATAGCTTAACTGCCTTCAGATATGTAACATCAAAATTGACTGGTTAATAAAAAATGATCTGGAGCATTTATTTATTTTAAGAGATCTAACATAATAATTTGGATTAAGGGAAGGTACTGGCACTTGCAGGAAACATCAAAATGGAGGATAGAGTTCATGGTCTGAAGTGACTAATTGGGAGTTGAGGTGCTGTTCTCCCATCTTACATGGTTTCCACTAAAACATTGCAATAGGCTGAGGATAGAAACAGTGGAAAACTGCTTTGCCTCTACTGAATCCCCATGAATGACCCTGACTTTCCAGTTGCATACCATTTCAATTCTCCATGTGGCTCTCATGCTCATTTCTGTACCTTGCTTTCAGACAGAGCTAACTGTTATTCTGCTTTAACATCTGTTGTGGGCAAACACTTTACTGCTTTACTACCACCATTATTCTTTTTGACTTTTGTTTCATTTAACTCACCCACCCTCTAACATATCACTGACCTTCCCTTTTCTTCCACTTGACACCCGTCCTTTTCTCAAAAGCACAAAATGCATCATTGTTCTACCTCTCTTCAGTCTGAAAAAGAATCGGATTTGAAATATTAACTGTTTGTCTCTCCACAGAAACTGCCAAACCTGCTATTTTTTTCCAGCTCTGTCTGTTTTTTGTTTCATTACTACCAGTATTTTGCTTTAGTCCCTGTTTTTTGATTGCTTCCTCATAATTCATGCTAGAGCCAAGGCTAAAATTTCAATGTCCGGTGAAATCCTTGTGGAACTCTTGAGTCACAATATGTAACTTCTGTTGACTTTTCCTGTACATTAACAAAGACAACAAGCACACTTTTTAACTGAATGATTGTTGCACTAATGAAATTTATTCTAATCTTTGCTTTTCCTTATTGTTGAGTCACACAAGGACTCTGATCCCTGATGGAACATGTAAAGTTAACTTTTCCCAGCCTTGCCCATATAAATCAACATTATTACTTGTCATAAACATTAATTATAACCTAACTCCACCCTACTGCAAGCACCCAAGCCTACTGCTGTGTATTTTGAATTAGCTCCTCATTTAGCACACATGGATTAAGCATGAAACAATGTGTACATGAAGTAATAAAAAATCCTAAATTTTACATTTTTTTTTAGAAAGCATCTTCTACAATGAAATTATGTGTACTTGGATGTTCTGGGAGAGACCCAACTGTTGACAATACTCTTTCAGAAGATCACTGGTGGTAATTGAAAACATCAAGTCCTTCTGTATTAACTTACTCTAACTAATAAAACCCAAATGGCAGATATAAGCATAGAAGCTACCTGTAACTCATAACAAACTGAATTTTGTCTTAGCTCTTAGTTGAGTCTCATTCTGCATGCTGTAAATCCAGAGTTCTGAAAATTTAAACTTAAACAAAAATAATCTTAGTTTTAATTTCTGTTTCTTTTCTCTCTGAATGAAAGTAACTTGGTTCTGTGTAGAACCATTTTCTGTGTAAAATATTCCAAGGCACTCCCAGGAAGATTATCAAACAAAACTGGAACTAATACCAACCACCCCAGCAAACCGAGGCGTATAAATAACAAGCGGGACAGAACACCAACGCTTCACCAGAGGTGCACTGATGACGTTACCTAGCAGGGTAACGAACATCTGCAATCAAACACACTGGCTGAGAAAGCAAGTCTATAACTTCGTCCACAACCCGAGCTACAAATTTTCTCAAAAACTTTAAATTATCAAACAAAATCTGATCCATGATGAAGGATTGTTCAAGCAGATAACAAAAAGTTTGGTCAAAGAAGCAGGTTTTAAGGAGAGTCCTAAGAAGGAAAGAAGGCTTGAGACATTTAAGTTCCAGAATATAACTAAAGGCAAGACCATCTAAGGGTATGTGATGTTTCTGAGACTAAAATTGGAGCAGAGCAGATTTCTCTCTAGAAAAAAAGTGGAAAGGTACAAAGATGCAGAAGCATGATCCTATGTCTTTTATCCTTTGAAAACAAATTTCCAATATGAAAAAGAAAAATTTTCACATATATGGCACCTTTTAGAACCTCAGATCATCCCAAAGCACTTTGTACACCAATTAATTCTTAGGGAGTACATTCACAGTTATGAAGTAGTTAGTCAATATCTCTAAAGCAAGTTCTCAAAAGGAGCAATAAGGAAACTACAGGCTAGTAGGAAACTCCAGACTAGTTAGCTCAACATCTTTGTTAGAGAAAATGCTTGAATCTATTATTATGGAGGTTATAGCAGGGCACTTGGGGAATGTTGTACACAATCTTGGCCTCCTTATTTAAGAAAGGATACTAATGCTAATTGAAGCAATTCAGAGAGGTTCATTCGACTGATTACTGGGATTTCTTTTTATTCATTCGTGGGATGTTGTCATCCCTGGTTAGCCAACATTTATTGCCCATCCCTAATTCCACAGATGGCAGTAAAGAGTCAACCACATTACTTTAGGTCTAGAGTCACATGTAGGTCACAACCAGGTATAAACGGCCAAGTTCCTTTCCTGAAGGAATTCTATTGATCAAGATAGAAGGGCAGTCTCATGAGGAAATGTTAGGGCTGTATCCATTAGAGTTTAGAAGAATGAAAGGTGATTTTAATAAAATATATAAGGTCCTGAGATGCATTACCAGGATTTATAGGTTGGCAATCAACCTGCTAGGCCACATTATGAATGTATTTTCCATGGTCAATAAGCCCTGGCATGTGGCTTCTGACCCAAATGCTCACCTTGAAACCTCCTAGAACTAGGAGGCACAGTTTAAAAGTTGGGGGCTTCCTGGTTCAAACAAATGAAGAGAATTTTATTTTATTTTTTCTCTCTGGAGGTGCCTTCCTTGTAAGAGGCAGGGTCATTGAATATTTTAAGGCAGAGACAGGTAGTTTTGTGACTACCAATGATCTCAAATAGTATTAGACTTAAGCAGGAATTTGGAGGTGAGGCTTTAATAAGATCAGCCATGATCTTATGGATTGTCAATATGGGCTCAGTGGACTAAATGGCTTACTCCCTCTCCTAATTCATATGATCTTTAAATTAATGACTAGACTAATAGAAAACTCCAGGCTAGTTAGCTCGACATCTGTACTAGGTAAAATGCTTAAGTCTATTATTATAGAGGTTTCAGCACGGCACTTAGACAATGCTGTACATTTTTGAGACATGTGTTGACATAATTCAGCACATAAAATTATTGCAAGTACCAACAGATTTACCATTAATAATGATCACTTTTATTATTGAAAGTTAACATTAAAAGAAGTAAACAACTGCGCAAGCAATCTTCAGAATGCTGCTCTTCAGGAACTTCAGACTCTACCTGTCTGGTGTCAAGCAGAGGATGGCTAGAAAACCAATCCCAAGCAGCTTAAAAACTAACTCTCGACAATTATATCTCCAGGTTAATATAAAGGTTGTTTTATAAACTCTTGTGGCAGTCTCCCTACCTCTGAGCTGGAAGGCCCAGGTTCATGTCCCACCTGCTCCAGACACATACCATAACATCTCTAAACAGATTGATTAGAAAATAAACAACATCATTCAAGGAAATAATAAAAAAAAGAATATTATGAATGGATAGTAGGAACTGCCGATGCTGGAGAATCTGAGATAACAAGGTGTAGAGCTGGATGAACACAGCAGGCCAAGCAGCATCAGAGAAGCAGGAAAGCTGATGTTTTGGGTTGGGACCCTT
>NW_025974682.1:0-8365 GCF_021869965.1 Rhincodon typus
GTCAGCTTTCCTGCTCCTCTGATGCTGCTTGACCTGCTGTGTTCATCCAACTCTACATCTTGTTATCTCAGATTCTCCAGCATCTGCAGTTCCTACTATCTCAAAAAAAGCATATGATGTGATGAAGATTAGTGGGAAGCCAGAGGATTGAGAAGCCTTTAAAAACCAACAAAGACAAGTTAAAAATCAACAAAGGTGAAGAAGATGAAGTATGAAAGTAAGATTGCTAATAATATAAAAGAAGATTGCAAGAGCTTTTTTAGACATACATAAGGTAAGAAAGAGGCAAGAGTGGACATTGAATCAATGGAAAATGAGGCTGGAGAAGTAGTTACGGGGAACAAAGAAATGGCAGAGGAACTGGTACTTTGCATCAGTTTTCGCACTAGAAGACACCAGTAACATACCAGAACTTCAGTAGAGTCAGGAAGCAGAGGTGAGTGTAGTGGCCATCACTAAGGAGAAGGTGCCGGGGAAGCTGAAAGGTCTAAAGATGGGTAAATCACCTGGACCAGATGGACTACACCTCAGAGTTCTGAAGGAGATCGCTGAGGAGATTATGAAGGCATTGGTGGTGATCTTTCAGGAATCACTGGAGTCAGGGAGGGTCCCAAAGGACTGGAAAATGGCTAATGTAGCACCCCTGTTTAAGAAGGGAGAGAGGCAGAAGGCAAGAAATTAAAGGCTAGCCTGATCTAAGGATGAGATTGGGGAGTACTTGGAAGTACATGGTAAATAGGGCTGAGTCAGCACGGCTTTGTCAAGGAAGGTCATGCCTGACAAATTTGTTAGAATTCTTTGAGAGGTTAATGAGCAAGTTAGACAAAGGAGAGCCAGTAGAAGTGATCTATTTGGATGTCAAAAAGGCCTTTGACAAAGTGACGCGCAAGAGGCTGCTAAATAAGGTTAAGAGCACATGGTGTTAGGGGCAAGGTATTGACATGGATAGAGGATTGACAGAAGGCAGAGACTGGTGTAAAAGGGTCTTTTTCAGAATGGCAGCTGGTGCCTAGTGGAGTTCTGCAGGGGTCAGTGTGGGGACCATAACTATTCATGTTATACACTGACAATTTGGATGAAGGAACGGAGGACATTATTGCCAAGTTTGCAGATGACACAAAAATAGATGAAGGGACAGGTAGTGTTGAGGAAGTGGAGAGGCTGCAAAAGGTCTTGGACAGGCTGGGAGAGTGGACAAAGAAGTGACAGATGGAAATGAGAAATTATGAGGTTATACACTTTGTTAGGAAGAATAGACTATTTTATAAATGGGGAAAGGCTTTGGAATCTGAAACAAAGGTATTTCAGAGTCCTGGTTCAGGATTCTCTTAAGGTTAAGATGTTCAGAGGAGGTTTACAGAAATTATCCTGGGGATGAAGGACTTGTCATCTGAGTTGTGGTTGAGGATCCTGGGTTTGTACTCAGTGGAGTTTAGAAGGATGAGGGGAGAATCCCAAAGAAGCTTACAGAATACTGAGAGGCCTGGATAGAGTGGATGTGGAGAAGATGTTTCCACCAGTAGGAGGGTCTAGGACCAAAGGGCACAGTCTCAGAGTGAAGGGACAAACCTTTAGAATTGAGTTGAGAAGGAATTTCTTCAGCCAGAGAGAGGTGAATCTGTGGAACTCATTACCACAGAAGGCTGTGGAGGCCAAGTCATTGGGTATATTTAAGACAGGTTCTTGATTTTTTTTTAATTACTCATTTGTGAGATGTGGGTGTTGCTGGCTGGGCTAGCCTTTATTGCCCATCCCTAGTTGCCCTTGAGAAGGTGGTGGTGAACTGCCTTCTGGAACCGCTGAAGACCACTTACCGCTTGCTGACTGCCAATTAATAAAGGGGATCAAGGGTTACAGGGAGAAGGCAGAAGAATGGGGTTGAGAAACAAATCAGCAATGACCAAACGGTGGAGCAGACTCGATGGACTGAATGGCCTAACTGTGCTCCTAAATCTTATGGTCTTACCATCTCTTCCCTTGTTGGCTTGGTGTTCATTTCACTTATTCAGAATTGTGACACTAGAATTCCGTTGTGCGGTGCTTGATTGTTCTTTACTAGATTATGAGAAGCTGTTGTTGCTGATGTTCACTGCGATTGTTTGATTAAACCTGAGTGACTCAAGGAGAAAGGAACACACTGTTGAAAGAGCTGAAGGCCAGAAATGAAGCCTGAAGTTGATTTTTTAAATTATGTCAATAAAACCTGTTACACACATGGGTAGGGGTAGAATCCTCTGGGTCCTGAGCAATGTGTGTGGCACAATCAGTGGGTGAATCCAGCAAGGCCTACCTCAGCATTGGGAGCACCTCACTGAGTAGTGAGTTACGTTTCTCACTAGAAAGCAGCAAGTTCTCACTTACGGGGATTATAGCTCATTAAATGCCTTCTTAACATTGCAACTCACCTCATTAATTTTTGGCATCTTATCTTAACCAACGTGCCAAGCAAGTTGGCAGTCAGACTGGGTACCTTGTGAATTCAGCTGCCCGCTTGTCCCGGTGGACCTCCACGTTGGACACTGGGCACCGGGATCTTCGGCCATACTCCATGTACACTGTCCACAGGCACTCCACATCTACGGACATTGACATCTGACGTGTGCCAGCCTCTACGTGCCCTCCAGGTACATCTCTGATCCACTCACAGTATGCTTTGGCACTTCAATGTAGGACCAGCAGCTAATCCTGCGACACAGCAGCAAGGACTCTCGGTTTGTGATTGGACCAGGACGTGTCTCCAGGTCTGTTCACTTACTCAAAGAGGGCTCACTCACTCACTCTGAGCTTTCCTGGACACTTGCTGTACATTGCCTTGCATTTTTGCCCCTTGCTCCTCAGCCTGAAATACCAGACTCACAACACTGCTGTCTTACCTTCATTTAGCACAGACACAAAGCCAGGAAGTTTTTTGTGATGGTCAGCAGACCTCAGTCATGTCAAGAGGGATAACCTTTACCTAATGGGTGCTGGCAGGTTTAGTGAAGGGCAGCATTCGACAAGAGTCCTGCACTGGCACACAGCCAGTCACTTGAGTTGGTTAGAGCCAGCATGCAGTCTACACAAGGAGTGAGGATGTGTATGCCAGGCAGACCACTGCCCGCCTCAACCCTTCCTTCCCTGCTGGGAGCTGCTTTCCTCCTGGAATGAGAGACAGGCAGGATTTGAAACAAGATGAAGTGGGTAACCCAGCTGTTGTTTGTGGTGCAAGTGGGGAGGTGTGCCAGTGAGTGAGTGGGCAGTGCAGAAGGCACGTGGGTGTTAGACTGAGTGACAGTGAGTGGGGAAGATGTTGCAGGGGATAGTGAGAGTGGCAGCACATGAGCCTTGGTAGGAGGTGGGAAGCAGAGATAGAGTTAGAGTGAGGTATCAGAGACAAAATGTTGGCACTTCCCCTGATGGAGTGGAGGTCACTGACCCTCCTCATATGACACTGGCTATTCCTCCAGAGGATTGAGACTACACTGACCTGGGATGGCAGACTTGGAGCAAGGCTGGCCTGGTCTCATTTGGACTCTGGAAGAGACCATCCTACATGACACCACCCCAGCCAGCTGGACACCAGGTCCTCATCCAAAAAGTAGAGCACCAAACTCTCCCCTGTCTGCCATCTCTTGGGTATATATCAGGAACTATACAGGGTAGCTCCAGATTGACGGTGCTTTTCCAGGGGCACAATGATCTTTTAATGATGGTGCAGGTGCAAGGGATGTTGATCAATTCCAGATATCCTGGCAGAGGCGAGTTGTTCTGGGAATGGTGCGTAGTAAGCTGGGCTACAATGGGATGTGAGAGATGCTGTAGCAGTGGGATAGACAGTTAATAACCATAAGACCATAAGAAATAGGAGCAGGAGGCAGCTATTTGCTCCCCTGAGCTTGCTACGCTAGTCAATAGGATCATGGCTGATCCAACATTCATCACCTCCACTTTCCTGCATTTTCCCCATAACCCTTGTTTCCCTGACTGATCAAGAATCTGTCTTAGCCTTAAATTTATGCAAGTACTCTGCCCCCAGAGCTCTCTGTGGTAAGGAGCTCCAAAGACTCCCAATGAGGTGAGTTTGACAAGATATGATGAGAAATCACTAGGCCTCACAGCAAAATCCCTCCAAAACAACGTGACACAGCGCACACTTAGTCAAAAGAAGCAAAGGATTCAGCTCATGGAAACTAGTCTGTTCTCAGTATAGATCAACGATATCAAGTAGAACTAGAATTAGAATTATATTTTATTGTCACATGTACTTAAGTATAGGAATACAGGAGTACAGTGAAAAATGTACAACGTTGCCATTCTCTGGTGCGATCTTGGTAACAAAACCAGAATTAAAAATAACACCAGAAAACAGTTTCCAGTGATCCAGTTCAACTTCCCTTTCAGATGAACATAAGAGTCTTTAAGAGCTAGAGGTTAACTAGAACACATTCACACCTCATACACTGTTCAGCCTCCTATAGTACCTGCAGCCGGTTAGTCATTGAGGTCACACTGAAATCAGTCTAACGAGGAAGCCACACAATATTTACATACTGCCTCCCTCAAGGGCAACCAGTGTGGGCAGGTCGTAAACTGTGAACCTGTACTCCCAAAAAAAAATGCAGACCAATCTAGTGCAAGAGTTTTAACAACAGGGGATTCTGTCCAGTTATCTCCCAATTCTTATTTCAGTTTTTGGTTATCTGTTCACGTCACAGCTAGTATTGTCAATTCTAATTGTCCTGAGGGTATTTAGATTCATCCATGACCTGAAGTAACATGCACACCAGACTGAATAGAAATATCCTTTCATGATATTAACAAGCCTGTGGAAATTTACAACATTTACACTGTCATTTTTGTGGTATTGTCCAGATTGATTTTGTTAAATTTTACACAGTGCTAGAAAGAGATGTGGCTCATGAGCTGTTTGATTTGATTTGATTTATTATTGTCACATGTATCGAGATACAGTGCTATTAACCTATTGTAAAATGATGGGGTTTCGATCAGATCTTTGCGTGAAGGCGGTGTCACAGTCAGGTGAATAGGCGGAGACCTGGAAGGGAGCAGGAAATCTAATTCCATGGAGAGAGAATGAATATGAATTTCTAGCTATAAATGAAGAGTTCTTGTATATTAAGATTAAGGAGGGGGTTTGGTGGGGGCATTGATGTCATCCCAGTGCACTCTTAAACCAGTCACATGATGTGAGTTTGTAATCCTGGTATTATTGACAGCAAGATGTTCCATGCTCCGATCTGAGTATTGCTTCTAAAGAGAAGGCTCTGCAATGCAAGGTGCATTTCTGAATGGTGCAGTTTATCACCTTGCAGTTGGTGGAGCCATCTTTTTACTTTCAATGGCACAACAACTAGTCTGTTCTCAGTATAGATCAACGATATCAAATAGAACTAGGATTAGAATCATATTTTATTGTCACATGTCCTTAAGTATAGGAATACAGGAGTACAGTGAAAAATGTACAACGTTGCCATTCTCTGGTGCGATCTTGGTAAGTGACAGATTGCAATGAGTGACACATTGCATAATATTACATTTAGCAACAACTGATGCCAATTAACTCTGCTTTTTAAAACTATAGTGTTAATGTCATTCCACTGGCTCACAAAGGATTGAACTTTGGATTGAGGCACTGCAACACAATCCCAGCTGAGTTTGAAGTGGAACTCGGAAGCACAAATTTTGATTCCTTCTCCAGGAAATGATGGTCAAGAAAAGCAGGTGGTTTGTAGGTCTGGCCATGTTCTGGCCAAATCATGTTGTGGAAGGTTTTCAAGTCTGTCTGCACAGGAAGCGAAAAGTCAAGAATAAAGAAAATTGATCTTGGATTGAGAAGTTTGTGCCTCTTGCTCCTTGAGGGCATTTAGAACATTTTTTGGCTAATTTACCACTGCTGCATTTCAGACTGAAAGGGAGCCACTCTAACATACTCATCAGTGACAGGGGTTGGGGGGCAGTGGCGGGGGTGGGAGCTGAGGGGATAAGGGAGAGTGCAAGCTGTAATTACTGAATACTCAAGTAAATTACTCTCAAACTTCATGTGGGATCAATAGCAGGCCCAAGTCAACAGAAATCCTGGCCTCTGCATGGAGGAGAAAATGTGGGGTTTCTGGGCTATTGGTTTCTAAGTTCAGCTAAGAAAATACATGCTGGCTGCAAGTCCTGGATATTTTCAATCAACCTATTAGCCTCATTTAACAAATGCTGGAACTGTGAAATTGTCTAACTAACAGGCAACTGGCTTTTTAAAATAAATATCAAGAACCTGACGAATACTGGCAAAGCCAGCTGCTAAGCAGTAGATGGCAGTGCTGCAGCATCGGATTCAGAAAATATTGTTAGCATTTGTCTTTTATAACCAGAAGCAGCAGCTATGGTTTGTATAGCTGAAGCAGGGATTGGTGGGCATGTTGATTTGGATCCTTAAAATAAATAATCATAGACACCCAAACAGCTGTCACCCTTATAGGTCCTTCCAAAAAAAACCTTGATCACAAAGTTTTAGCCAGTATCTCTGAGAAAGGAGGGAACAGTAAGTATCTGATCAATTGTCTGTGGCTACAGAGCCAGCAATACCACAAACCGGTTAGTTAAAGCGCAGAGGTTGTGTGATGCAGTGCAGGCTCTAAGGGAATCTGTTCAGCCCCACACTGTGGTCAAGCAGCTTGGGGAATGCTGCTGCACTGGAGCAAGCTTGCAAAGTGCAAACAAACAATGCAAACTCGGTTCTCTCCCCTGCCACCCCCACCCCCAACCTTGTGCTGCACGAAATGACCTATTTAGCTAAGCTTGAGTGATTCAAGGACGGAGAGGATGTGGGGGGTGGGGGATGGAAACAGCTCAATTTCATCATTCTGCAAAACTGCATGTTGAACTGGTGACGTCTATTCAAATGAAACTTCTAGCAAAACAGTTGACAATATCCAGATACTTCACAGAAGGCTAGGCACAATGTTCATGTCTTCAATGGCTCTCAGCTACCCTGTGTAACTTTGCAAAGACTGGAAGTCAGGAAGACTCGTTACTTTAAGTTGGTTTTACCAGTTGGTTGGTCTCATCAAATCTAGCAAGTTGTACTTTGGAATTGCTGTAGCACTGTACCAGTAACATTGACAGGACAGTTTAACACAAATAACTGCACATACCATTTACGTTTGCTAAAGGGGCTTCAGAATTGAAGGGCATTTTAAGATGCAGCTTATTTCCAACAGTCAGACAGAAACTAATTGGTTACAGTTAGACTCCCACTTCACTTTGACAGGATGACATCACCATGATTTGAAGAGGTAAACTTCAATAATATGTTGCCAAACAAATTTCTGCCACAAAGCCCAAGAGGAATAGGTGGGATAACAAGGTGTAGAGCTGGATGAACACAGCAGGCCAAGCAGCATCAGAGGAGCAGGAAGCCTGACGTTTCAGGCCTAGACTCTTCTTCTGAAATGGGGGAGGGGAAGGGGGTTCTGAAATAAATAGGGAGAGAGGGGGAGGCGGATAGAAGATGGATAGAGGAGAAGGTAGGTGGAGAGGAGACAGACAGGTCAAAGAGGCGGGGATGGAGCCAGTAAAGGTGAGTGTAGGTGGGGAGGTAGAGTCATAATGTCATACAGCATGGAAACAGACCCTTCAGTCCAACCAGTCCATGCCGACCATAATCCCAAACTACACTAGTCCCACCTGCCTACGCTTGGCCCATATCCCTCCAAACATTTCTTATTCTTGTAGTTATTCAAACGTATTCTAAATGTTGTAACTGTACCAGCAGAGGAGATAGGTACGCAAGTGAACCCTGAAATATTTCTGCTCCTGTACTCCCTTGTTGTATCATTGAGCCTGAATGGTCTCTCTATCTGTTTCCTCTGCCAAATTGTATTGCCTCACATTTCTCTGCATTAAAATTGATTTGCCAGGTGTCTGCCCATTTGGCCAATTTGTCAATGACCCTCTGAAATTGCTCAGTGTCATCCTCACAATTCACTATCCTCCCTAGCTCAGTATCATCTGCAAATTCAGAGATTTTGCCCTCAATATCTATCTCCAAATTGTTTATATAAATCAGGAAAAGCAAGGGTCCTAGAACAGTATCACATTTGTTTGGTGAGAAAGTGGAGGCCCTGTTTACCTGATTGCTTGTTAGACCAATTTTACAGCATGTGGCTGGTGTCTTTTCCCTAGGATGGAGGATTTCAAGACTAGGGGGTACATTTTTAAGGTGAGAGGAGAGAGATTTAAAAAAAAACACAAGTGGCAAATTTTTAACACAGAAGGTGATTCGCGTATGGAGTGATGTCCAGGGAAGATGGACAGGTCAAGGGGGTGGGATGAGGTTAGAAGGTAGGAGATGGGGGTGCGGCTTGAGGTGGGA
>NW_025974683.1:0-8365 GCF_021869965.1 Rhincodon typus
CACGCCGTGTCGGAGGGTACAAAGGCGGTGACCAAGTACACCAGCTCCAAGTGAGACACCAAGTTGTGCTGAACACACATCCAAAACCCAACGGCTCTTTTAAGAGCCACCCACAATTTCACTGGAACAGCTGAACCGTTTTAACTTAGATAGTAGGAACTGCCGATGTTGGAGAATCTGAGACAACAAAGTGTAGAGCTGGATGAACACAGCAGGCCAAGCAGCATCAGAGGAGCAGGAAAACTAACGTTTCAGGGTCGAGACCCTTCTTCAGAAATGAAGTTTTAACTTAGTAATTGATTCTGGGTCTGTTTAATTAATGTCCCTAAGCTTTGTGTTCCTTTTTAATAAACGATCTAAAAGTTATCGTGTGATTCCTGACCCTCTGCCCTTTATTCTCGGTTGCGTACATACCCAGTTTCTTTTCCCTGCCTGGATAGAGAGCATATTTATCGTCACGGAGTCATTTTTCAGCAACTTCTCTATGTTCCAGTTACTCTTTAACCCTTGATCAGGGCAGAAGCTACAGTGCCCCATGGGGTATGAAACACGAGTTTCACCCCCTGGAAAGAAAAGTAACTGTTCGAGTCCCACGAATAGATTTTGCAATTTACTTGTCCTTTTTTATTAAATTTTCAAAACTCCACTGAGACTTCGTCCGCTGTTTGCAGAATGCTGTAAATGAGGCTTTCAGTTGTCGATGAGAGGCTTTCAAAATGAACTGAGATAAAGCCAGAACAGCTGCCGGATTGCGATAGCAAGTGTGAAACTGTGGCTGAAGTCTGATCAAGGACAATAGGGATGGCAACTTTAAACTGTTGTTTAAAGTTTAAACGCGCTCACCCGGAAGAACGTTATGTGAGGTTTTATAAATAAAGCAGGGTGCACTTGTAATGTGAAAGTGAATTAAATTCAAAGAAAAATTAAATTATTTATTCCTCTTTGTAAAACTTTTTCCTATTTCGTACATGTTGGAGGGTTTTTCAAACTTGTCCCGGTGGGTAATGAGCCCTAAATTTCTCCCGTGGCAACGAAAATAAATGACCCCGTATTTGAGACCCACGAATAGAAGTATCGTGCGATTTCTGTTTTGTTTCAATTTCCAAATCTCTACGTGAATTTATCCGAATTTATTTTCAGCATGGGTATGTGGGGCTTCCTATTGTCGGTGAGAGGCTTTCAAAATGAACCGAAGAAACAGGGAAGTCTGATCGAGCACGATAAGTGAGGGCCACTTTACAAAATTTTCGGAAGATGGTGTTGCTTAGGGAGTGAGAAAGAGAGTTTATGTGAAGAATCCATTTGTAATCTAAAAGGAAATTAAATCGTAAGCATTTATGCACTATTCTTTGTAAAACGTCTTCCTCGTATTGTCCATATTGGCGGGCTTTTCAAATCGGAAAGTAAACGATTGATGATTTGGCGCCGGTATTTTCCTACGGTTTCCACGCAGAGGAATTTTGTTTTATTTTCAAATCTACCCGCGGATTCTATCCGGTTTTGCAGAAAGCTATAAATGAGGCTTTCTGCAGTCGGCGGGAAAATTTCAAAGTGAACCGAGATGAAAGCAGAACAGCTGCCGGACTGGTATCGCAGAAGTAGGAATTTTGTTGATCTCGTGCAATAGGGAGTGCGATTGTAAAATATTGTTTAAAGGAGTAATGCGCTCAACGAGAAAGAAATAGTTGTGTGATACTTCTATCAATATATCCGGGTGCTGATGTGACATAAAATGAATCTGTACACAGAATAATTTTCGGCGTTCTCCTTTTTTCCTTATTCTTAAGGTTCAGGGCAAAAAAAAATCAGAAATAGACGATTCACCTAGGCGGGGAATCAGAGAGAGATTGTGTGAAGTATACAGGTGTATTCTAAAAGTAAATTATCTGAAGTATGAACGCATTCTTCTTTGTAAAACTTCTTCCTGTTTTGTACATATGGGCGGGCTTTTCAAATCAGAAAGAAAGCGGTTGATGATTTGGCGCCGGTATTTTCCGGCCTCCTCCCCAGGCCCTCTCTGGATTGGTGAGTGAAGCAGATATCTGATTGGGAATTGAAACTATATTAGGAGATGCTGAACAATGTGGCCAATCAGCAATGGCCACACCACCATTCCTCCCGAAGGTATAAGAGGGCGGAATGTGGGCGCATTGCATCATTCTCTGTGAAAGTGCTTGTGAAGTTGTGGCAATGTCTGGGAGAGGAAAGGGTGGTGGTGGGAAAGCTCGCTCCAAGGCGAAGTCCCGGTCGTCCCGGGCTGGCCTGCAGTTCCCGGTGGGCCGTGTTCACAGGCTCCTGAGAAAGGGTAACTATGCTGAGCGTGTGGGTGCCGGAGCGCCGGTCTATCTGGCTGCGGTGCTCGAGTATCTGACGGCTGAAATCCTCGAGCTGGCCGGTAACGCGGCCCGGGACAACAAGAAGACCCGCATCATCCCCAGGCACCTCCAGCTGGCCGTGCGCAACGACGAGGAGCTCAACAAGCTGCTGGGAGGGGTGACCATCGCTCAGGGTGGGGTGCTGCCTAATATCCAGGCTGTGCTGCTGCCCAAGAAAACCGCCGCCGTGGGCGCCACTAAAAAGTGAAGAGACCGTTATTTCATCTGACAACCCAAAGGCTCTTTTCAGAGCCACCCACAACATCAGTGAAAAGAAGCTGGACCATCCCCTCTGTTGGAATGTCTTTTTCTGCATTAATTGTTTGATGTCCGTTTCAGTCCCTTTGCTATTTGATACTCTTACTGTCACTGTGTGTATGATCCAACGTGAAATCTTTACTAACAGGCTGCAGTCAGTCACGTTCACGGAACAGCTGAACCGCATGGAGAGTGAAACGTTTATCACGAATTTATAATGAATCGCAATTGTAATAGCGTTCGGATTGCATTTTTTTTATTGCTCTATAACTGCCTGTGACTTTAATCTTCGTCATATAAAGGCATCTCAGTGCCGCGCTCACAACCAGTTTCATATTTCCTGTAACTGCATTTGAGAAGAGCTAAAATGACCCAATGCATCAAGTACCAAGTACGAGATAACACAGTGTGGAGCTGGAGGAGCAAAGTAGGCCAGGCAGCAGAAAAGTTGATTTTTCGGGTCAGGACCCTTTCTGAAAAAGTCAACATTCCTGCTTCTCTGCTACCTGGCCTGTTGTGTTCCTCGAGCTCCACATTGTGTTAACTCAACATCCTGGTAAATCTTTTCTGAAGCTCCTCCAGTGCAATAATATCCTTCCCTAACAGGGTGACCAGAATCTGATATAGTGCTTCAGTAAAAGTCTCAAAAGGAGTGAGGAATGAAGCCAGGTGCCACGTGGTCTACAGCTAATGCAAACTTTAAAGAACTCTCCACTTGACCCATTAGTTTTTTCTGTTCTACAACACTCTCCAAGGCCCTACTTGTATCTGTACAAGCCCTGCCGCTCTGTTTTTCAAAAATGCAATGCCTCAGTAACTCCATCTGCCCGTCCTCAAGCCATTGACCCAATTCACCACGATGTCTTTGTAATCTTCGATAACCATCTTCACTGTCCACTATGCCACTAATTTTGGTGACATCTTCAAAATTACTACCCATGCCTTCTAAATTCTCATCTAAATCATTTATATAAATGATAAACAAAAGTGGACCCAACACAAGTTGGAGTGGAACACCACTACTAACAGGTCTCCGGTCCCGAAAGCAACTGCCAAACCGTCTCCGTCTCATGCCATCAAGCCAGTTTTGTATCCAATTTCCAGCCTCAACCCAAGTCCCGTGCAATCTTACCCTATTTTTTCGTCTGCCACGAAGAACATTGTCAAAGACTTTGTGCAGGAGATTACCCTCCTCATTCCCACGCTTCCCCCCTCAAACCCTGGCGAGAAACAAATACTCAGGACGCAGACAGGATTCAGGCAAGTGGAAGATGTTTATACAAGAAGAAACCAGTTAATGCAGGGAGAGGGCCAAAGGATCTTCCACAAATCTGTTCTCGATGTGAGAAAGCATTTTTCCCTTAATCTGCAGCTCAGATCGGAAGAGAGATCAATGACACTTTGATTTTACAAGGAAGTACAGCATTCTTATACACTACGTGTTACAATAATCAAATGCAAAGTAGTCACTGTCCTTCACCTTAATCCAAACACCCAACCCCATGGGACACCGAATCAATCATGGTCATAGGAACAGCCTAGGTTCTCATTATCTCATGGTGTTTACTAGACATTGTCATCACTGGGCCTTGGGGATCTTTCTATGCATCCTATTAATTCACATTCTATAAGTTATTAGCTATACTCCTGGTCTGTCCTAAACTTTATCTCTAAGAGCTGTTTGAATCCAATTATTTGTGGTATTATGTGTGACCCCTTTCTAAAAGGATTGATTAAATTTGATATTTCCCACCATCCTGATATATATACGGCAGTTAGTTTTAAGTAACAGCTACATGATTAGTTCTAATCTTATAACAGTAACTAAAGTGTAAAGTTCTACAGCTACTTTTACCGCGAGCACTTTGTCACTAATGAATTGGATCAATCTATCTTGTTTAGGATGTAAGATAAGGCATGTTCGAAAGCTGATTCACTTTCACATGGGTTTAAATGTGTTTTCCTCAACTGCTTGTATTATATTCTGTTTATATCTTGAAACCTACTTCTGTGATTATCAAAATAATTCTTTAAATAGAACCTTTTTTTTCTTAATACTATAGTTTAAAAAGCTAACTGCTATGAAATACCTTTAGCTGTTGTTCTTTTTTGTAGCTGTTTAGGGAGTTAGTCTAAGCTAAGATTTAGACCCCTGGTGCGATGTCTCTAGTGGAGCAACATCCTTTCATTGATGAGACTGGAGTCATTTGTCCGTTCTTAGGCATCCTCTTATCAAAGACGACTTGATGCTGCTTGGCCTGCTGTGTTCATCTAGCTCTACACCTCGTTGTCTCAGATGATGGGTTGCAGGGCCTTTCTATGACCTTGGGCAGATCTCTTCCAAGGTATTAGTACGTTTCACTTTAAATGTTAGAGCAGACCGCACTATTTTGTTTAGCCCTTGTGTGGCTTTGTTCAAACAGGGGCCACTTTGTTGTATGCAGGTCACCCCTACACTTCACTAAAGTCCAAGTAAACAAAGTCTACCACTCTGCTCTCAATCATCTTGGTTACTACCTCAAAAAATTCAATCAATTTTGAGATATAATTTCCCTCACTCAAAACCATGCTGACTAGCCCTAACCGTTCTTTGAAAACCCCCACCTTCCCCATACATATGAAGCTTATCTTTCGGAATCACCTCCAACAATGTACCCACCACATAATTCAGACTCACAGGCCTATACTTACTAAGCTTCTCCTTACATCCCTTCTTGAAAATAAAGGCACATTAGCCTACCTCCAGTCATGCCGCACCTCATCATAGTTATAGACGATACAAACGTTACTGCAAGGGTTTCTGCAATTTCCTCCTTAACTTCCGACAATATCCTCAATACTGTATATCAGATTCTGGACATTTATTCAACTCTATGCTTTCTAAGACCTCAAACGCTTCCTCTTCTGTAATATGAACTGTTTTCAAAATATCAATATTTATTTCCTAAGTTGTCTAGCTTCTATTTCTCTCCCCCAACAATTTTATTTGTGAAATATTTGTTTTCTATTCCTCCTGTCTTCCGAGTTTCAAAACTCAAATAGGTAGCCTTCGTATTAAGAGCTCGATTCTTTCTCTCTAATCACTTGCTTGCTTTTAATGATCTTGTAGAATCTCTTTGGATTATCCTAAACTTTAACACCAAAGCTATCTTGAATCCCCTCTTTGCTTTCCTGATCTCTTCAGAATGCCCCTATACTCCATAGTGCTCCCTCACTATCACATCAGTAACTAGCCCTGCCGTATTACCGATGAAAAGGTCTTTTTTTTTCCTCCTGTCTCTACACTTATTTGAACCCAGTCGTCTCTACCTATTACGATTTCTTTTGTATTCCTAACGAGAACCTCAATATCTTTATTAATCCATTGTTCCTTTATCCTACCAGCCTTACCTTTTATTCTAAGACGATCATATTAACTCTGAACTTACACATGACACTTGTGAATGCCTTCCACTTATCAGACATCCCCTTACTTGTGAACACTCTACTACCAATGGGTGGCACAGTGGTTAGCACTTCAGAGCGCCAGGGACCCGGGTGCGATTCCAGCCTTGGGCGACTGTCTGTGTGAAGTTTGCACATTCTCCCCATGTCTGCGTGGGTTTCCTCCAGGTGCTCTGGTTTCCTCCCACGCTCCAAAGATGTGCAGGGTAGGTGGATTGGCCAAGCTAAAATTGCCCATTGTGCCCAGGGATATTTAGGTTTGGTGGGTTAGATAGGGGAATGGGTCTGAGTGGGATGCTCTTGGAGGGCGGTGTGGACTTGTTGGGCCAAATTGCTGTTTCCACACTATAGGGATTCTATTATATGACTTTTGAAAGTTCTTGTCTCGTACCATTAATATTTGCCTTACTTCAATTAAACATTTGAACTTTCAAGGAAGTATTATCTTTTTCATAACTAATTTAAAACTGATAGAATTACAATCATAGACCCAAAGTGTTCCTGCACTATCACATCAATCACTCACCCTGCCCGATTACTGAAGAAAACGTTATTTTTTTTTTCCTATCTCTACCAAGAATATTTACATGTTAAAGAAAATTTTCTTGAACACAATTAGCAAGTTCTTCACTATCCAAAACTTTGACACTAGTGTAGTCCCACTCAAACTTTGGAAAATTAAAATCACCTATTACATCATTATTATCCTTACATATGTCTGAGATGTCTCTACATTTCTGTTCGTCAATGTCCATCTGACTATTGTGGGGCCTATTAATACAATCTCATCAAGGTGATCATTCCTTTCCTATTTCCAATTTCAACCCACATATTTTCACTGGACAACTGTTAAGAAATATCTTCAATAGTTACAGCAGTAAGGTGTAAGCTGGAATAAGGGAGGGAGACTTTAAAACTAATGAAAAGACGGTGTCCCTATCAATACACCGATCAGGAAGCACGTTCATGGAATCCAAACACAGCAGAAAGAGACCGTTTGATTGATCGAACCTGAACAAACATTCCGAAGAGCATCTACCAAAGCAGGATTAATGAGCAATGGTTGAATTAGATTATTAAGGTTCGACGTTGAGAATAGAAAAAAAAAATATTAGATATTGAAAATGAGGTTTAACTGAATCTATTGAGCAGTATAAAGAGTAGGTGCATTCTGAAGAGGGAGATCCGGAGGGCAAAGAGGGGATATGAGATAGCGGTAAGAATAATCCGAGGAGATTCGAAAAAAAAAAGTCATTTAAAGCAACACAGTAGCGAGAGAGAGAGAGAGAGAGAGAAGCCTCTTGTGGAATGAGGAAACAAATTGTGTGAACTACAGATTTTGTAATCTGAAAATCAAATCAACTCGTTAAGTACACTTGCATTCTTCGGTGTAAAACCGCCTCCTGGTTTCTACATATTGGCGGGATTTTCAAATTTGTAAGAAAGCGTTTAACGATTTGGCGCCATTTTCCCCGCCCTCCTTCTCAGCCATGGTCACAGTTATCAGAAAAAAGAAACAGCAGATGCTGGAATCTAAGGTAAACAAACAGGAGGCTGAAAGTAGAACTGGAGGAAAAGCCAAGGGAAGCAAAAAGCACAGAGGTTTCGTCGTGTATTTCTAATTTGGATACAGGGATCCCGTACTTCAATTATTTTGTGACTAATTTAAACCTGAATTTATAATTAAAAAACGCTTCTTGAATTTTAATTTAACTCACACAAATGTATCAGTCCTACGCACTTGTGTTTTTTTCAGCCAGATGCAGTTCCTGCAATTACAGCTGAATTAGCCCGGTGCAATAATAAGATATGGCTATATAACAACGAAACGCACATCATGCATCAGTTCGGCTCTTTTTGGAAAGTTTTGTGGTTCTGAAAAGAGCCGTTGGGTTTCTCGGAGTTAACGTGCAGGGCCAGGTACGCTCCGTTTAGGCGCGCTCCCCGCGGATCCGGCGGGCCAGCTGGATGTCTTTGGGCATGATGGTGACTCGCTTGGCGTGGATGGCACACGGGTTGGTGTTCTCAAACAGCCCTAACAGGTAAGCCTCACTGGCCTCCTGCAGGGCCATCACGGCCGAGCTCTGGAAGCGCAGGTCGGTCTTGAAGTCCTGAGCGATCTCCCGCACCAGGCGCTGGAAGGGCAGTTTGCGGATCAGCAGCTCGGTGGATTTCTGGTAGCGGCGGATCTCCCGCAGAGCCACCGTGCCGGGCCTGTAGCGATGAGGCTTCTTCACTCCGCCCGTGGCCGGAGCGCTCTTGCGGGCCGCTTTGGTCGCCAGCTGCTT
>NW_025974684.1:0-8365 GCF_021869965.1 Rhincodon typus
CCATAGGGATAATAGGTTATATCAAGAAAACTTTGAAAAAAACAATTAATTCATAACTTTGCACTTTCTTAAGAAGACACCTTTAACCATATGTCAATAAAATTATAAATCATCTAGGATATTTAAAGTAACAATAGCAGAAACTACAAACTCTTGAAATTTCTTTATCTTCGGTAAATAAACATTGTGCAATTGACAGAGAACCTCTGGCAGCCAGAACTATCAATCAATCAATGCTTTCCCGGGGACTCAGCTGTTTAAACAGTCTGGTGGATGCTTGGGCTCTCCACTGCACCCTTTTTCTGGCCTGTGCGCTTTTTTGGGGAGCCGAGGGTACCCTGAAGAGGACTACACAGTCACAGATGCCACTGCAAGAAGATTCCTTTTCCTAACACAGTTACTGAACAACCTTCATGCATCTGTCCTGTGCAGATTCTCGACTCAAGCCTCCCAGGTTCCCAGTCGTGTCTGCCTTGCCAATTCTCTATTGCCACAGGATTCGTCAAATGGATCCTGGTAAAAGCCTGCATGTTGCTTTATTTAATGTGTGGACAACAGGGCACCATCATTGACCAGACAATCTTCAAAGGCTGGTCATCAAATTTCAGTGATATATTGAACCACAAGGACTACGGTGTTCCACAGGGATCAATGCTAGGTCCATTTTTGTTTGTCATTTATATAAATGATCCAGATGCGAATTTAGGAAGTATGATTAGTAAGTTTGTAGATGACACCAATACTGATGGTACTGTCAACAGGGAAGAAGGTTATCTTGGAGTACAGAGGGACTTTGATTAGGTGGGCTGATGGGCCAAGGAATAGCAGATGGAGTTTAATTTAAATAAATGTGACGTGTTGCATTTTGGTCAGGCAAACCAGGCAGAATTTGTACAATTAATGGTGGGGTCCTGGGTAGTGTTGTCAAACAGACAGACCTCGAGGTTCAGGTATATATTTCTGGAAAAGTTGCATCACAGGTAGATAAGGGGGTTAAGAAAGCATTTAGCACGTTTGCCTTCATTGTCCAGACCATTGAGTATAGGAATTGGGGTGTCATGTTTGAGGTTGTACAGGATGTTGGTGAGGCCACTTTTGGAGTACTATGTATAGTTCTGGTTGTCCTGCCATAGGAAGGATATTATTAAATTGGACAGGGTTCAGAAGTGATGTACCAGGATGTTGTCGGACTGAAGGCTTTGAGTTGTAAGGAGATGCTGGGATTTTTTTCACTGGAGCATAGGAGGTTTATAAAGTCACGAGGGGCAGAGATGAGGTAAATAGCAAAGGTCTTTTTCCTGGAGTGGGGGGTGTTCAAAAGTAAGGGGCATATTCTTAAGGTAGAGGAGAAAGATTTAAGATGGGCCTGAGGTGCAACTTTTTCACAAAGGTGGCGGTTCGTATGTGGAATGAACTGCCAGACAAGTGGCAGATACAGGTACGTTTACAACATTTAAAAGGCATTTGGACAGGTACGTGAGTAGGAAAGGTTTGGAGCAAGCAGCAGGCAAGTGCGACTAGATTAGTTTGAGAAACTTGGTCAGCATGGACGAGTTAGACTGAAAGGGTCTGTTTCTGTGCTGTATGACTCTATGACCTCGTTGTTTTGCTATTGAGGATTTCATGGACCTTATTTTGTCTGACAACTCTCCCTGATCCCTCCAATAAGGCTGCCCCTATGATTAAACATGTGGATTGCACTTTCTCACGGTGGCGAGGCTTGTGTGTTCCAATAATGCCTTGAGCACCATCTCTGGATGCTCTTTGCTCCTGTACACAATACTGCAGCTATTCCCAAACCAAGAATATGCATTTGTAAAGTGTGTTTCATGACCCCAGGAATTCAGAGCTAATTAACTACTTTTGAAGTTCAGTTATTATGGTAATGTAGGTAATGTGGCAGACAAGTATGTGCACAGTGGGATACCACAAACATCAATGTGATACCAATCTGACAATCAATTATAGTGGGCAGAATTCTTCAGGACATCCCAAAGCTTATTGAAGGGTGAGATGGGAAATGATTGGCAAGACGAAAATAGTTCAGTTTCTTGACAGCGCTTTATTGTTTTGCCGTTTGGTTTCCAAATAAAAAACTTTCAGGTTGGCTTCAGGGAACCTCTTTTGCAATCATTAGCATAACATGAAAACTTATGAATACTCTAACCTGCAGAAAATACACTTAAACGTGTAATCTTGTGAGCCAAATGGAAGACACTGGTGTTTTCACAAACCTATCTAATATGTATATTAAAGATACGAGGTGTGTATCTGGTAATACAGACTTCTTCCTCCAAGTTCCGGTGGGTACAAATCTTTTCACTAACTTAGTTCTTTCACAACCAAGTTATTTCTTTGCGCAAAGTCTCACCTGGTCAACCAGTTCATGAGAGGACTCAGCCATAAGCAGTCTTTCAAGTTGCAGGTAAATGCTAACTTTGTAAAGAGTGAAGGCTGACCAGGCCCACTAGGCTGCCCAAGTGGGGCATCTACACTGGCCGATGCCAATAAATATGACTGACACTCAATTGAAAAGGTCACAGAAAGGTGGGCTGGCTGGAAAGGAACAGTAGGGAATTGAACCTAAGGAGTGGTGTTGCTGGGGAACTGGAAGGATCCTGGTGAATGGAGAGAGGAAACTGGGAGATGGAGGGGAGAGCCACAGGGATAGGGGCAATAGGGACCAGGAAGGTCGGGAACTGCATAGTGGGTAACACGATGGGGCAATTGGGTGCAGTGGGGTGGAAGAACGAGTAGATGAACTGAGTAAGAGGTAGTGTAAGATCTGAATGGGAGTGGGAATAGGGGACAGAACAGGCAGATAGTGAAAGGGCTGACAGTCACAGGGGAGAATGAAGGCCAGTAGTGATGCCAATGGAAATGAGAAGGTTGTCTACATTTAAAGGAGGAGAAAGTGTATTCAAGATAGGTAGACTGGAGGGTGAACGACTAAAGGACACATTTACTGTCACTGTCTTTCTGCAAATGGGTTTTTAAAAGAGGGTCTCTCAGAGAATGTGAAGTGCAAATGGAAGGAGCCCCAGGTCTACAGGTTTCCGCATAGTGTAAACACACCCAACTGAGGGAATCAAACCAGAAACCGAAATACATTATTGCACAATGCTTGCCCAACTTAACCCAGTGGCTGTATTAGCACTACGGAGGTTAATGAGGAGGAGGAGCAGGGTAGGCAAAAAAGGATACGTAACGTCAACAGAAGCAGAGGCATGAGACTCAGGGGGTTCAGCTGTGGATGAGCAACCAACACAGGAGGGGAGCCAGGGTTTTTAGAGCAGTCGGGCAGTGTTCTGAGAGAAATGCTGGCCTAGAATGCAGACAGATCTGTCACCATGCAGCTAGAGAGGCTGTCCTATGGCTGTGACATTGAAAATCACAGCAGCATCATATGGGATTCACAGTGAGCTGGTGAGATGGATACAGAACTAGCTTGGTCATGGAAGACAGGGAGGAGTGGTGGAAGGGTGTTTTTCTGACTGGAGGTCGGTGGCCAGTGGTGCTCTGCAGAGATTGGTGTTGGGAGCCCTGTTATTTTTAATATATATAAATGATTTGGACAACGCAGGTGGCCTGATTAGTAAGTTTGTGGATGACACAAAGATTGGGGGAGCTGTGGATAGCGAGGAGGACTGCTGGAGGATACAGTACGATATAAATAGGCTGGAAACTTAGGCAGAGCAATGGCAGATGGTGTGCAATCTGGAAAAATGCAAGTTGCTACATCTTTGGAGATGTAGTGCAGGAGGGAAGTATGTCATAAATGGTAGGACCCTTTGTAGCATCAACATACACAGGGATCTAGACATACAGATCCACAGTTCCCTAAAAGTGGCAGGACAAGTAGATAAAGTGGTCAAAAAGGTGTACGGCTTGCTTGCCTTCATTGGTCAGGGCACAAAGTATAAAAATCGTCAAGTTATGTTGCAGCTGTACTGAACTTTAGTTAGGCCACATTTGGATTATTGTGCACAGTATGGGTCGCCACACTCCCAGAAGGATGTGAGGCTTTGGAGAGGGTGCAGAAATGGTTTACCAAGATATTGCCTAGTTTGGAGTGTATTAGTTATGAGGAGAGATTGGAATAACTTGGTTTATTTTCACTTGAACATAAAAGGGTGAGGGGCGACTTGATAGAAAGTTTATAAAATCATGACAGGCATTGATAGAATTGAGAGTCAGAGCTTTTTTTCTCCCCCAGAGTAGAAATGTCAATTATCAGGAACATAGGGGGTAAGTTAAAAGAAGATGTAAGAGGCAGGTTTTTTCTTACAGTGTGTAGTAAGTGCCTAGAATGTGCTGCCAGAGGAGGTGGTAGAAGTAGACAATAGGAACGTTTAAGAGGCATCTTGGCACACACATGAATAGGCAGGGAATAGAGAGATATGGACTGTGTAGAGACAAAAGGGTTTTATTTTAGAAAGGTATCAGGTGTTGGCACAGTCTTGGGGGGCTAAAGGGCCTGTTCATGTGTTGTACTATTCTTTGACATTGAACATCCTTGTCACCAGCTCCTCCCAAACCGCTCCTGGGGACAAGCGTGGCAGCTCGCAGTTGGCAGCGCTCAAATGCATTTGTGAAGTTACCAACGGCCATGACAGAAACGTAATATAGTTTGTCCTGTTTACCATGCACACAGACAGCAAAGGCACCTGAGATGATAGGTTTGCAGTTATCCCTGGATTCACACGAAGTTTATTTAAAACAGTTTCCTTCCCTACAGGTTGTCTTTCTCCTAGAACCAGATGAATTTATGTATAAAAGGAGTCAATATAACCAGGCTTCCTTAAGTTAATGGAGACCGAGCTTATTAGTTACAAAGCCCAAGACTTGTCAGTAATACAACACACATTACACAGATTAGAAATAAGAAGCAGAGACCAAAAAGAAAAAAGTTTAAAAAAATATATACACAGATCAGTTTGTAAACTGTTCATAAAAAATGAGTAATTTGGACATTGTAGTCACTGCAGTGAAGGTTAGTGGTAATGAGCAAGTCAGAGGCTACGAATCCTGCTGCAAGTAACTCACCTCCTGACTTTCCAAAGCCTGCCCACCATCTACAAGGCACAAGTCAGGAGTGTGAAGGAATACTCCCCACTTGCCTGGATGGGTGCAGCTCCAGAAGCTCAAGACCATCCAGGACAAAGCAGCGCATTTGTTTGGTACCACATCTACAAACATTCACTTCCTCCTCCATCGAAGCTCAGTAGCAGCAGTGTGTACCATCTCCTAGTGCAGAAATTCACCAAAGACCCTTCTAAAGCACATTCCAAACCCACGACCACTTCCATCTAGAAGACTGAGGGCAGCAGATACGTGGGAACATCACCACTTGCAAGTTCCCCTCCAAGCCCCTCACCATCCTGACTTCGAAATATATCGCTGTTCCTTCACTGTTGTTGGGTCAAAATCCTGGAACTCCCTCCCTAACAGAATTGTGGGTCAACCCACAACACATGGACTGCAGTGATTTAAGAAGGCAGCTGACCACCACTTAATTAAGGGTAATGAAGGAGTGGCAATAAATGCTAGCCCCGTTAGCACCACTCACATTCCATGAATGAATAAAAGATGGGCTGAATGGCCTCCTTTCTTAGGTGGTTGTGAAACAGTTAATTTTGGACTGTATTTGCAGCTGAACCAGTTTGTAATTCTTTGTTCTTTTATTGTGACTATCTTAGAGGTTGTGAAAAGGGAAAACATCCCATGGATGTGGACTTGTCTGATCCAGGTGCTCAAACAGCTTTCCCTCAGTGATAGTGGGGCAACACTTCATTATATCCAGCTCCTATTACACACAATGGCAGCACTGAGTGTACATGTGTGAAAAAATTACAATTCTCAAGACTGCCATAACTCACTCTGCAGCTTATGATAGCATCAAAATAGATCTTATGTGAAACTCCCCTGCAACAGGCGGTCCACAATTGTATTGCAGCACAGAGTGAAACATTTTCTTCATTGAAAATTCCAGTCAAGACATCGAAAACAAAGATCTCAAAATCCCACAGAGGTGGGTAAAAACAAAAAGATGCAGAGATCAGATTTGATGATTGTCCAGTTGCTCTGGCATAGTGGTAGGAAATCTAACAAAAGGAGAAAGGTAGTCAATAATCTTGTCAAGGCCATCAGCAGAATCACATGTGAGGCAATGCAGAAAGAACACTGTGCTAGCTCTATCGTTAAAAGGAAAGCAAAACACGTTGACAAGGTTTGATTTCAGTACTAAAAGCCTAGGTTTATAGCCTGGAGAATGTGAATTCGAATCCTGCAATGGGCAGTTTTACAATTTGAAATCAATAGAATGTAGAAATTAAAAAGCTGCTGTGAGTAAAAGTGACCACAAGGCTGACCTTTCATTGTAACAACCAAACTAAACATTGCGTCCTTGTGCAGTCTGGGCCTACATGTCACTTCAGTCCCACATCAACACGATAGACTCTGAACTTCTCCCTCTGAAATGGCCACTTAGTGAACCATTCAGTCGCATCATGGATACATATTTATTCTTACTTGTATTTGTGAAAAAAACACTAAAACGTGTATAAGTCACCATAAAAACAGCGCTGTTTAATTACATAAATTATATGCTTAAAAAAAGGGACAGAGTAAAGACAGATATAATTTCTTATTCATTCCATGGCCTTTTGGTTTCACAAACCAGCCACTGCCAAGGACCAATGGGGGTGGGGGTTGGGGGGAGGTGTGGGGATGTGGGGGTGGTGCTGTCCGACTGCCGAGGAGCCGGGGGGGGGGGGGGGGGCCCTGTCCAACTGCCGACGGCCAGGGGCCTGTCCAATTGCTGAAGACCAAAGCCTTGCCCAACAGCTGATGACCAGGGGCCTCTTGAAACTGCCAAGAATCAGGGACCTGTCGAAACTACTGTGCTAATACCAGTGGTTGAAGAAGGCTCAGTACCAGGACAATGCATGGATGGGCAATAATTACCACACATTCTGAGAATAAATTTAAAAGAAATTCTTTCTGAGGAAACTGTGAGAGCCAACAATGCGGACTAGCAGACATGGCTTCTCCCAGCGTCGGAGGCAGAGGCAGTGAGGACATTCGCCTGGTGATAGGAGGCAGGTGGCAATGACTGTGTTCTCTTGCTGTTCGGGGCCTGTGGTAGCAGCAGAACAAGGTTGTTCCCCTGGAGTTCGGGGCCTGTAGCAGCATCAGCAACAAGAAGGTTGTTCCCCTGGAGTTCGGGGCCTGTAGCAGCATCAGAAACAACAAGGTCGTTCCCCTGGAGTTCGGGGCCTGTAGCAGCATCAGAAACAACAAGGTCGTTCTCCTGGAGTTCGGGGCCTGTAGCAGCATCAGAAACAAAAAGGTCGTTCCCCTGGAGTTCGGGGCCTGTAGCAGCATCAGCAACAACAAGGTCGTTCCCCTGGAGTTTGGGGCCTGTGGCGGTGACAGGAAAGCTTGTCCAGTGAGCGGGGACAGCGATGCCAGCAAGGCAACTTCTGCAGCTAAAGCAGATTCATGGCCCGGTGGCAGCCTGACCTCCCAATGCAGCCAGGGACACTTGGTTGTGGGGCGACTGTGGGTTCAGTGGCATCAGTGAAGTGGGCCCAGCAGTGAAGAGATGGCACCTGAAGTGGGGCAACTCCGACGTTGCTGGGTCTGGCACAGGCGGTGGCGAGATGGTACAGGTCTCCCTTGAGGTCTGGTGCTGGCATGGACTAGGTCAGAAAGGCTGATATTCTGAACTTTTTACTTCTTTATTTTTATAATTTATTCCTATGATATATGGTGCTGGACTATTTATTTATTTCCTTTTGTTTCCTAAGTATTTGATCTTAAGTACCTGTACCCAGGTATCTTTGTACCTAAGATGGCGCTGTAATATGATGAATGTAAACTTTTCACTGTACTCATCTGAGTACTTGTGACAGTAAAGCTAATTCAATTTGATTTGGTCAAGGATTTCAAAATCTTGAGCAGACTGGATAGAGTAGATAAGGAGAAACTGTTCCCACTTGTAAAAGGAACAAGAACGAAAGGGCATAGATTTAAAGTGATGTGCAAACAGGAGCAAGAGTGATGTGAGAAAAAAACCTTTCTCATCCAGTGAGTAGTTGCAGTCTGGAATACACTGCCTGCAAATGTGGTGGAGGCAGGTTTAATTCAGGCATTCAACATGGTATTGTATGATTAGATAGAAATAGTAGGCAAGGATAAGGGGAAAAGGGAAGAGATTGGCACAAGTAAATGATGCTCATTTGAAAATCAGTACAAGCACAATGGGCTGAATGGCCCCCTTCTGCACCAGAACAATTCTGTGATTCTTAGACCATGATTGGTTAATTGGTTCTTGGATCATTGATAGCAGTAAATATTGCAG
>NW_025974685.1:0-4739 GCF_021869965.1 Rhincodon typus
ACGATGCTGCTTGGCCTGCTGTGTTCATCCAGCTCTACACCTTGTTATCCTACACTCTAAACCTTAACTTCTTTCTATTCCGTCTATCCCTAGTTGCCCTTGATAAAAATGTTGTGTTTTTTCCTCTCATCACGTGCTCCTTCTGCAAATCTCTAAATCTGTACTTTCCGGTTCTTGACCTTTTAACAAACAGGATCAGTTTCTCCCCAACTGCTCTATCTTGATATGTGCTGAGTTTGAACTTTTAATCAAATCTCTTCTTTACATTCCCTCCAAGCAGAACAAGACCAACTTCTCCAATCTAGCCTCATAGATGTGTAGGCTAGGTTTTTAAATATAGGAGCAGGAGGCCATTTGGCCCTTCGAGCCTGCTCCACCATTCATCAAATCATGGCTGATAATCCAACTCAATAGCCTAATCCTGCTTTCTCCCCATAACCTTTGATCCCATTCACCCCAAGTGCTATATCTGGCTGCCTCTTGAATATGCCTCTTTGGCATCAATTACTTCCTGTGGTAATGAATTCCACAGGCTCACCACTCTTTGGATGAAGAAATGTCTCCTCATCTCCGTCCTAAATGGTCTACCCTGAATCCTCATACTGTGACCCCTGGTTCTGGACACACCCACCATCGGGAACATCCTCCCTGCATCTACCCTGTCCAGTCCTGTTAGAATTTTGTAAGTCTCTATGAGATTCCCCCTCGTTCATCTGAACTCCAGTGAAAACAATCCTAACCTAGTCAGTCAATTTCTCTTCATACGTCAATCCTTCCATCCCAGGAATCAGCCTGGTAAACCTTCGCTGCACTCCCTCGAGAGCAACAGCAACTTTCCTCAGAAAAGGAGACCTAAACTACACACAATATTCTAGGTGTGGCCTCAACAAGGTCCTGTATAACTGCAGCAACACATCCCTGCTCTTATACTCGCAAACTCTCGTAATGATAGCCATGGTAAATGTGGGGTTACAGGGATGGGGGGGGGGGGGGGGGGGGCATGCACCTCCGAGGGGTGTTGTAGACTCAATGGACTGAATGGCATGCTTTCATTACAAACCTTACAGCTCTAAAAATACTCTGACCACAACTCTGTATCCTATCCCTCAGCCAGTTCTGTATCCATGTTGCCACTGTCTCTATTATTCTAGGATTGCTAACTTTCCTTATGTCTTCTATGTTGCACTTATCAAACACCTTTGGAAGACCATATACACCACATCAATAGCGTTACCCTAATCAAGCCTCTCTGTTCTGTCCGAAAAACTTCAAATTAATTCAACAATTTCCACCAAGCAAATCCATGCTGACTCTTGTGGATCAATCCAGTTTTTCCATGTGACTATTAATTTACACAGAACAACAACGTTCTTGAAATTTCCACACCACTGTAGTTAAACCAGCTGGAATTGCTGAGAGGACTTTTGCAACTATTTTTGAGCGAGAGTGTAATGTTCGCAGTTCTCTAATCTTTTGAATTAGCCCCAATCCAGGGAAGATTGAAAGATTATTACCAGCACCTCTGCAGATTCCATTCTTATGTCTTTCAGTGTCTTTGAATACAACCTGGCTGGTTCCCAAGTCTCATCATCTTGAAGTACTGCACCGACTTATCTAAGACCATCTAATTAATTATACACTGTTCTACTGACTGAGTTTCCTTCTCTGTCACTGTGGCCTGTGCAGCATCTGCCTCGTGGTAGAGATAGATGCAAAGCATTCATTTAACACCTCCGTCATGTCTCTCACCTCCAGTGTAAATCCTGATTTTGGTCCCAGTCAAACCTGCGCCACCTTTTACCAACTTTTTACAATGATGTGCTTCTGGAAGGCTTTGAGATTTCTGTTAATGTTTCATAATTTCTCTTTACTTCTTGGTATTTGGTTTTTTACCTTCCTTCTTGGTTCTTAACCTGACACCTTTAATAAGCACATATTTTTCTTTAATTTATAACTCTTTTGTCATCTCGGGAGGGTCAGCGCCAAGGGAGCGGGCGCTGTCGGAGGGGATGTGATTTGGAGGATGAGAAATGATCAGATAGGCAGAGAGAGATAACAGCTGGCCATAACGTCCAGGATTTACTGATCAGCAAATGGCTCTGTACAGTGTAGACGATCAGTTAGCAGTTTCACAGGTAAAACAGAACAAAGCGAACATTGCACAGTGGAAATCAGGGTGCCCAGGGCACTGGATAATACAACACCACGCAGTCAGTCTATGTGCAGGACAGTGTATACCAGGCCAACAGAAATAGTATGTGCCTGGGGCACTGTAAACAGTAAACTACCCACAGCTGGGATTGCCCAACATTTCCTCTTTGGGCAAGTTTTAAGAGTGTATAACCAACGCACTGTACTTCAAATACTTCAATAGACTCCATCCTACCGCCCTTTCAGTGGAAAGATTAGTCAAATTATTACCTTCACATCTCCCAAAGGTACTGACTCTCACTGGGGTACGGGGTCCCCCTCCCGAAGGTGCTGACTCTCACTGGGGTACGGGGTCCCCCTCCTGAAGGTGCTGACTCTCACTGGGGTACGGGGTCCCCCTCCCGAAGGCGCTGACTCTCACTGGGGTACGGGGTCCCCCTCCTCTCCCAAAGGCGCTGACTCTCACTAGGGTACAGGGTCCCTCTCCCGAAGGTGCTGACTCTCACTGGGGTATGGGGCTCCCCCTCCTGAAGGTGCTGACTCTCATGGGGTATCGGGTCCCCCACTGAAGGCGCTGACTCTCACTGGGGTACGGGGTCCCCCTCCCGAAGGTGCTGACTCTCACTGGGGTATCGGGTCCCCCTCCCGAAGGCGCTGACTCTCACTGGGGTATCGGGTCCCCCTCCTGAAGGCGCTGACTCTCACTGGGGTATCGGGTCCCCCTCCTGAAGGCGCTGACTCTCACGGGGGTATCGGGTCCCCCTCCCGAAGGCGCTGACTCTCACTGGGGTATCGGGTCCCCCTCCTGAAGGCACTGACTCTCACTGGGACCCCTCATTTAACAGAGACCTGTGATGGTGGGCAGGGAAGTGAGGGCAGGTTGACAGGCCAATGTCTGTACGAGTCAGCTCCTCGAGGGTAGGGACAGCAGCCCAGGAGGACGAGGAGTCCCAGGGTAGGGAGGAGTTAGGGGTGGGGCAAAAGGATTATGGGGTAAGGCAGTAACTGAGCAGGGTCAGGCCTGGTATCTACATCCTTAACCCTCCCTCACAGATACAGACTGATACAGACTCGTGCTCACACACTCTCTCACACTTACACTCGCACACACCCTCCCCCCCCCGGGAAATATTTACACAATATACAGCAGCAGCACTAACATGGCTTTTTACAGAAATAAATACTCTTTACAATAGGCGGTGCCTCTCAGTGCAACATAAAGGTGGCAGAGTGTCTCACCAACATCCCTGTCTCTGTCACCCAGCAATGTCAGTAATCCAAGTCACATCCCAGTCTGATCCACTAACAACGCCCCTTCCTACAGCCTGCCCTGCCATGGGAGAGAGGGGTATGGCGAATAAGGGAGGGGGAGGGAGGAGGGAATGGGAGGGAAAGTGGGGAAGGGCGGGGTGGGGGCTGAGAGCTGTGGAACAAACCAGACTGAGGTACACCTCATTTCCAACACAATACACTGCCCTACATTGGTGCCTGGGTCTGACACAGTGCAAGTCTCTAGGCAGTGTTGAACTGACAAAGTAAATAACTTAGAAAATAAAACAAAGTAAGGACACAGGCCATGACCTAAAATGACTTCCTGCCACAGAGTTAAGAACATATTAAACCTACAGACTGAAGCCTGTTTGACACAGCTTCCAACCCTCCCCACCCACCCACCCCTCTCTCTCTCACATACATATATATATATGCCAAGCTCACAAACTGGATCATATATTCTGACTGTAAAAATAGTTACTTTTCCAGGATATTTTTTCACTTCATATCAGACACAGCTCCCACTCCTCGCTGGCTCGCCACATTGTACAGTGTTAAATACAATCATATTTACAGGGTGTGCATGGGATGCAACACCACAGTGCAATTTTCACAGGGGCATTTTATACATACACACACACACACACACACACACACACAGACACACACACACACGTGTGTGTGTGCCATCCAGACAGTGTGTCTCTACTCTGGCCAGGGCAGAAGTTCCAGGCCAGGCCAGGAAACTCCGGCTGAGCACGTCCAGCATCAACATTCCAACAGGGCTCCAAAGGTTTTCCGGCAATCAATGGCTTTGGCACTCGGTGGCAAAACACGATACTGCTTCAGCTGCTCCGAGCTCCAGGAGCTAGACAGGCGGGAACAGGCAGCCCGGTATCTCTTGTCAAATATACCTGTCAGAATAACGCACAGGGGTGTGAGAGAGTGAGGTTGTGGGGGGGGGGGGGGGGGGGGGAGCGGTAGAGACAGACAGACAGGGAGGCGAGGGGACAGAGAGAGAGAGAGAGAGACACACACACACAGACAGGAAGGTGAGGGGACAGAGAGAGAGAGAGACAGGGAGGTGAAGGGACACAGAAAGAGTGTGTGACAAGGAGTGAGAGAGAGAGAAATAGAGGGCCAGTCACATAGGGAGGTGAGGAGAGAGAGAGAGACAGAGACGGGGTGTAGGATGGGAGGTTAGGTGGAGGGGAAGAGAGAGATGGATGGGGGCCGGGAAAGAGAGAGATGGATGGGGGACAGGGGAGTAATATGAGAGGGAATGGGTTGGGGGGGGAGACAGCGAATGCCGTCTT
>NW_025974685.1:4839-7060 GCF_021869965.1 Rhincodon typus
GCTCCCTCAAACTGTACACCACACACCATCCCTCCGGCACAGTTCCTCCACACCGTCCCTCCCGCACAGTCCCTCCCGCACAGTCCCTCCACACCGTTCCTCCCGCACAGTCCCTCCACACTGTTCCTCCCGCACCGTCCCTCCGGCACAGTGTCCCCACACCGATCTCCCCCCTCCCAACACAACCCCCACCTCCCCCACATTTGCACTCTCAGCTTCAGACAATGATTAGAGAAGCCACTCTCTGGTTACAGTTCCAACAGCTCAGGTCCCAGACAATCAATGGAGACACAGTTGGGGGAGAAGGGTATGGCACAGAGCGTGGTGTTACAGGAAGCAGACAGAATGAGTAGGTCACAAACAGTCAGTGGTTACAGAGAAGCGACCGTCTGCTCCATCGCAGTCAGAACAGGTTCCTACCTCTGTAGTGGAGGTTGCACTGCCTGGCGCCCTAGAGTCTCCACGATCAGCCCAATCGCTTTATGCACCTCGTTCAGGCCGACGTAGCGTACCACTTCCTCCAGGTAAGCCAGGGTAAAGGGCTGGTTCACCATCCGCCACTGCTGCATGGGCAGCTGGCCTGTCAGACACAACGCAGCCATCGTCAGAAACAAGATACCATGCCCCCCTCCGGGTCAGAGACACACACTCCCACACTCCCACCACCTCCCAACCACCACCCCGCTCCCCCCCACACCCCCGCATCAGATACAACACGCTCCCCTCCCGTCAGAGTCACACACACACCACCCACTTCTCCCCCCCCCCCCCTCCCCACATCAGATACAACACGCTCCCCCACTCCCGTCAGAGAGACACACACACTCACCAACAACTCCCCCACCCCCGCATCAGATACAACACGCTCCCCCTCCTGTCAGAAACGACACAGCCCTGTACACAACACACAGGGCAGCGTTATAGACTGTGGCAAACAAAACATTTGACACACTGGGGCTCATTCCTGGAGCAAACAGAATTGAAAATCTACAACATTATAATCAACCTGTGAAAACCTCAGTTAGACCACAGGGGCCAGTGTACACAGAATCCAACCACCTCTATAATCAAAAGGAGATAATTGCATGACAGGAGGTGCTGAGAACTTCCCAGGATAAATCCAGCTCAGACAGTTCACCCTATTGGTAATGATTGGGGTTCATTATTGATGGGGGAATATGGTAAAAGAGGATTTGAATGAGGTCTGCTACGTTATGAAAGCTTTCAATCAGATGGAGATGATCCTTTCTGCATGGTTGGGATGGGTGATGTGGGGGTTTTGGGGTAGCAGGTAAGGACAGAACCAGGGGCATAGATATCAGACAATTCCATTTGAGAGAGATTCTTCACCCAGAGAGCAAAAAGAATGTGGGTAGGGGGGGGCCTGCTCCCGTGGAGAGTGGATGAGGTGAACAGCAGAGATGCATTGAGGAGGGAAGCTACATAAAGACACAAAGAGGATAGGGTTAGAAGGAGGGGATGATGGCTGGGAAGAGATTAAGGGAGGTGTTGGAGGGCACTTTTGTGGAGCAGCAACACGAGAGTGGAGCTGAGGGGCCGAATGGCCTGTTTCTGCATTGGACATTCTGATAAACCATCCCTCTGCATAATAGGTAACATTATCAAGCGTCTGATCAGGTAGAGAGGGAGAAACTGTTCCAAATAGCAGGGGGTTCAGCAAACAGACAGACACAGATTGAAGAGGATTGGCAAGAGCTTGTGTTGAAACATTTGTCATAATGCATGGAGCTGTGGTGATTTGGGGACGGGCTAAGTGAGAGGGCAGTGGAAGGAGATTCTATAGTAACTACTCTGAAACAAATAGATAAATTCTTGAAAGTTGGAAAAAGGAGGGGGACAGTAGGTATTAAGTAGGGAGATAGGAGGGGGGCGTTGGATGGCCATATGCCCATTCGAAATTGGGATATAGATTCAGAACACGAGAATGAAACATTAAGGCAGTGACTTACTGTACATTCGCCACAGAACATAGAGGGGTGGACACTGGTCAGGGTCCAGTGTCAGCACATCCCACAGGATCCTGACTCGCAGGAGTGTGTTGCTGTGAAACATCCACAGAGGGAGATCCTGTAATGACAAACTCTTATTTACCGGGCCACACGACACCACCCCTCCCCACATTTACCGGACCACACGACACACCCCCCAACATTTACCGGGCCACAAGACACACACCCCCCCCCACATTTACCGGGCCACA
>NW_025974685.1:7160-8364 GCF_021869965.1 Rhincodon typus
TGCCCAGTGTAACCCAGCCACACTGTGGGCACTGGATCACTGCCCAGCGTAACCCAGCCGCACTGTGGGCATTGGATCACTGCCAGTGTAACCCAGCCGCACTGTTGGCACTGGATCACTGCCCAGTGTAACCCAGCCACACTTGGGGTATTGGGTCACTGCCCAGTGTAACCCAGCCATAGTGTGGGCACTGGATCACTGCCCAGTGTAACCCAGCCGTTGTGTGGGCACTGGATCACAGCCCAGTGTAACCCTGCTACACTGTGAGCACTGCCCAGTGTAACCCAGCCGCACTGTGGGCATTGGATCACAGCCCAGTGTAACCCAGCCGCACTGTGGGCACTGGATCACTGCCCAGGGGTATGGACTGGATGAATAGAGAGCAGTTGTTCCCGTTAGCTGAAGGGTCAATGAGAAGTGGGCATCATTTTAAAGTGAAAGGCAGGAGGTTTAGAGGGGATTTGAGAAACTTGTTGCCTCCCCACAGGGTGGTGGGGTCTGGAGCACACTGTCAGGGAGAGTTGTTGAGGGAAGAAACCTCACAACCTTTAACAAGTACCTGGATGAACACTGGAAACCTCATAAGGTTCAAGGCTATGGGACTCGTGTGGATTCAGTTTGTTAGTCAGTGCAGAGTCGATGGGCCGAAGGGCCTCTTCTGTACTGCACCATTCTATGATCAGCAGAATGGTCGGCACTGGAACACACCATAATGTAAGCCAGTGCCAATGTGTGTGCCCAGCGGGTCTCCATGCCCCTGTTTTGCTGATCTGGCCCATGTGGAAGGTGAGACCCCCAGCCCCTCCACATGCCTGTGCTTACCTGGGGCTGTGGTTTAACGTGCTGCGATGTCAGCACCAGCCGAAGGAGGTTATGGGGGAGCTCGAGACGGTGGAAATACCAAACCAGGTTCCAGAATATTATGGGATGGTTGTCAACGAATTCTGCCTGGGACAGCACCGAGTCTCCCTCGTTCTCCATCAGGCTCTCCAGCTCCTTCCTCAGCACCAAGGGGCTGACGTAGGCCACCCTGACTCGCTCTGGGCTCAGCTCCTGACGCCAGGCTCTCAGCCAACTCTACCTCGACAAACCAGAAATCCACAGGGTAGCACCCAACCACATCCCCTCCACCACCTCACCAGCTGCAGGAACAGGTTCGGTTTTCCCACCCCCTCGCCCCAGGGACATACCACCAACCCACCCC
>NW_025974686.1:0-8364 GCF_021869965.1 Rhincodon typus
GTCAGCTTTCCTGCTCCTCTGATGCTGCTTGGCCTGCTGTGTTCATCCAGCTCTACACCTTGTTATTTCAGATGCTCCAGCATCTGCAGTTCCTGCTATCTCTGAAACAGGCTCTGAAAGCTTGTTTTTTCAAATAAACCCGTTGCACTATAACCTAGTGTCGTGTGATTTCATCTTTGGACTGTGGGAAGAAACCAGAGCACCTGGGAGAAAACTCAGGCAGACATGTGGAGAATGTATGATTCTATATAGTCAGATGCCAAGGCTGGAATCGAACTAGGGTGCCTGCTATTACTGGCAGCAGCGCTAACCACTGAGCCACCATGCCACCCTAATCCTCGTGACTATGATGTTGAATATATTCTCAAGGTTGATCAATTACCCTTTGTCAAGACTCAGTGTGAACAGTTGTGATCAACAAAGATAAGTAGTTACAAGAAATATAAAAAAATCACTTTGCAGAGGTGGCCTGACATAATTAAAGAAGAACCTAACAGGATCTATACATTTTGGCCATACAGAGATGAACTTGGCACAGCACAAGTCATTTTCAAAGGCAAACATGTCTTAATACAAAAACATTACACTGAGATAGCTTTCCCATGTTACACCTGGGACATATGGGTATTGATTGTACAAGACAGCTAGCACATGAGTCTATACACTGACCATCGATGCATCACATTATTCAATGACTCACAAACGAATGTGTAGAATGCCGAATGTATCAACTCAGCAGCAGAGGGAGCCTTTACATCCACACCATGTTCCATCTCATACTTGAATGAAAGTAGCAACAGAATTATTCACAGTGCATGGAGAAGATGATGTCTCTGTAATAGATTACAGATCTTTTTGCATTGTATGATGAATTAGCAACACAAGGAGTGTGACATGGCTGACACAATGTTTTCATTTATTCGACACCACAGATCAGATAATACCTGGCAACAGTTTGCAATATACCAGCAGATCAATTCAAGACGTATGTACTAAGTATGGAATGACCCACATTATACCATCATCCAACTATTTATACTCAAACAGGCTAGTGGAACTGGCTGTGTCAAAGACAAAGGAGAATGAAAGTGATGTAAGACTAGTAAGCACATGGAGCACTACCAAAACTGTGCGCTGGGTAGAAAGTGAGAGTTAGAAGTATAAATAAAAGTACTTGGATACCAGCAACAGTTGCTAGAACGTGCAACCAGTGCAGATCGCACAAAGTTATTACTGATCAGCGTGCTACATTTCTAACATTGCTAACAATCTGTTGAAATCAATGTATGGCACATCAATCCAACACAAAAACAATAAGGAAGAACTTTCCACCAGTTATGATTGTGAAGTGGTGTTGGATGACAGGAATCAGTAGCAAGAAAACAAAGTTGTCAAACAATTGCACAGAGAACACTGTATCGCTCCAGATGGGTTCATGGTCACCCAAACAGGATGAATGCTCAAACCTGCAAAGCATTACATTGTTGATTAAAATGTTAGTCTTTTAAACTCTGCTTTACTGTATGTATAATTACTGAATTGACAACATGTGCCTATTTACAGTCATGTTTGGGATAAGTTTATATCTTTGGGAAAAGGGGGATACAGCATGTGAATTGAAGATATGAAGATCTAATACTTCATCTTTCTTCAGATTACTTGAAGCATTACACTTGACTGGAAGCATTCTCCTCGAGTGATGGAATAGCTTAATGTTGGACTAGAATCTTGTGCTCGGAAGTGCAGTTTTGGTAGATAATAGTTGTAATAAATGTCTGTTGGATTCTTAACCACTATAATATCCTTATCTAGTTTCTTATGTTGAGCATCAGTAAATTGCCTTGTTGGAGAAACACTCTCAATGTCCACTATTCTACAAAGTGTCCCCTACTTTATCCCCTGAGGTAGTCATCCTGGCTTAGAGGAGGCAGCAACATTGGCACAGTCAGCAGCTAGGGAGGAGAAATCGCGGAGGAGGCTTAGCTCAGCAAGTGAAGGAGCAAGTGAAGACCAAGGAACAGAACGTGGAGGAGAGGAGGAGGAGGAGGAGGTCAAGGTAGAGGTAGAGGAGGAGGTCAGTGTTAGAAGAGGAGAAGACAGTCGAAATGGCAGAAAAGGAGGTCACATCAGCAGAGGATAAGATTGATGTGCCAGAGGAGGAGTTCTTGGTCATGGAGATGTTGGGAGTGGGTTTGAAGAAGGAGGAATAGTAGAATGAAACAACGAATGGGAGGTTGAGGTAGTAGAGTTACAGGAGGTTGGGATGGTGGAGGAGGTCAAGATTGCACTGGGGCATCAGGATGTCACAGATGTGAAGGGGCAGGAAAATGCTGAGGTATGAAATAAGCAAGTGGATATTGGAGGCAAGGAAGGAACAGAAACAGGAGGAGTTCAGAATGATGCTAGAGGAGGTAAGTGAGGGATAGGAGCAATAGGTGGTTGAGGAAGTGGGTTTACCAAATAAATACATGCTACCTCTGAAAATGCTAAAACCTCCACATTCTGGCAATTGACTAAGAATCATCGTCCATTGCTGTGCTGCTTTCTTCCCACTACCTTTGGTTTGAATATATTCTTGACAAACCTAAACTTTGACACCTTTCTCATGGCATATTCTCTCTTTTGTTTCGTGAAGGTATGAGTAGCATCTACATGGACTTGGCAGTCAAGAGGTTGGCCCTGCAAAACACATACCTCTCCACCTCCGAGGAAGAAGCCACAGGTACCTTAGGAGGGTTCATTGGCTCCTGCACCCTCCAGCAGCTGAGATGCTAAGACCTCGGTGGGTACCTTTTCTAGATTTGAGTCAGAAGCACATCCTGGTGTGTACATCACTTCCACATCTCTGCAACCCCACAACTGGTTGATGAAGGAAAGTCCCATGTCATTGACACATGGAGGATGGCCAGAAACCAGGCACCCGTTCGATACTAAGCAGTGTCAATAATACTAAACTTCAATGAAATAAGCATGTAGACAAAGGAGCAGCAGGTAAGTTTGTCTGAGCCTCTGGAGAAAATGTCTCAAAGATTGCAGAATTCCATCAATACTGTTTGTACCACACTGTCTCTGGTGCATGAGTATCTAAATGCCTCCATGGACAGGTTGGCAGCTGCCATGGAGAGTCAGGTCCACATAGTCAGTGCCTGCCTGATAAATAGACTTGCACTCCATCACTCCAGCCATTGGTGCCCAACACCATTGTCAAGGTGATAGGGCAGTGAGGGAATTCGACCTCACTCCAGGTGCCCCTTCCCTAGAAGGAGACAGAACGATGCCAGTGGGCACCCAGCAGAAGAAGGAGCCACATACAGACCCACAGAAGACTCCCCTCAGGGCACTGCAGGGATACCAAGCCCTCCACCTCCATCCTGCCTGTCAACCTCAGTCCTGTGGGAGTTCAAGCTGAGGACAGTGAGCATGCTTCTGGGACAGGAGACACTCAGCATGTCTGGGCCCTCTAGCCACAAACACGAATGGGGGCTGCTTGACCAAAATTCCAAGGCCAAATAGGATCAATCTTTCCAGGCCACAATGTATTGGCTGTGCATTAAAGCAATTTGTGGAATTGATTCCTGATGCTACACAATGTGGTCAAGGAGGATCACTGATCCAGTGAATCAAATAACAAGCTGGAGACACCTGGTAACCACACCAACTTTCAGGGCAGAAGTAGTTGCTATTTAGTTCACAAAAACAGAATTTGCTGGAAAAGCTCAGCAGGACTGGCAGCATCTATGAAGAAAAAATCAGACTTAACGTTTCGGGTCCGGTGATCCTTCCTCAGAACTTATGAGAAATTCTGAGGAAGCGTCACCGGACCCGAAACATTAACTCTGATTTTTTCATAAGACCATAAGACATAGGAGCAGAAATTAGGCCATTCGGTCCATCATGGCTGATAAGTTCTCCTGCTTTCTCCCCGTAACCCTTGATCCACTTGACAATCAAGAACCTACCTATCTCAGCCTTCTGTGGCAGTGAATTCCATAGATTCACCACTCTCTGGCTGAAGAAGTTTCTCCTTCTCTCCGTTCTAAAAGGTCTTCCCTTTACTCTAAGGCTATGCCCTCTGGTCCTAGTCTCTCCTACCAATGGAAGCATCTTCCCCAACATCCACTCTGTCCAGGCCATTCAGTATTCTTTAAGTTTCAATTAGATGCCCCCTCATCCTTCTAAACTCCAATGAGTATAGTCCCAGAGTTGTCAAACGTTCCTCATATGTTAAGCTTTCATTCCTGGGACTATTCTCATGAACCTCCTCTGAACCCGCTGCAGGGCCAGTACATCCTTCCTGAGATATGGGGCCCAAAACTGCACACAATACTCCAAATGTGGCCTGACCAGAGCCTTATAAAGCCTCAGGAGTACATCTCTGTTTTTATATTCAAATTCGAATTATTTTCTTCACAGAAGCTGCCGGACCTGCTAAGCTTTTCCAGCAACTTCTGTTTTTGTGCCTGATTTACACCATCCGCAGTTCTTTCGGCTGTTATTTAGTTTATATATGTAACCCAAACCTTGATATCATTGAATGCTATCAGTCATTGCAAATGAGAACATTTAATAGCTGTGCTACTTCAAAAGCATCAAAAGCAAAACAATGACAAAATTTACTGTAATGGTAATTAACATATATCACATATATTAAAGGGATACTTACGTTGAACTGTGCAAAAACTCTGGCTACCATGGAGAATAATTTGTATCAACTGCCAAATATAGGAATTTGTTCACATTTAGTGAATTTTGATGGTGAGGCATGTGGTGAGATATGTTTTGGAGAAGTTAATGACAGAGTGGCACGTCTTGGACATCAAAACCTGGACTTATGTTTACTCACATTCCTGACCTAGTATTAAATAACTGCAGCATTGCACTCAAAAAATCATGACAGTCATTAACATTTGTGTTTTTTTCAGATCAAATGTTTGAATTAGGTATACTTCTCAGATAATGCATATTAATTGGGTTGAACATCTGACAGCCACACTCCAACTCTTTTAATTGAGTCATTACTTCTTCTATTTATCTTGCACGTTTTTCAGAAAGATATAACATAATTTAGAATATTATGTAGCTAGGTCATTTTCTTCTTTTTATTATGAAACAACATGTTTCTGTGTTCTTTCAAACATAATAATTTTGTTTGTTTCAAAGCTGTTTATGTAAAACTCAAATTTTGTTATATAGACCATGATTTGGAGACTAATTTTTCATCATTTTTAAAGCCCTGTTATGCCAGTAGTTTATTTTTGCTGTGGTTGAGAATAAAAGGAAACAATGCAATGATGCATATAATATAATTACAAGAGGGTCTGTTCTATATTAGCATCAAAATAACTGAGTTACAAAAGACAATGTTATCTAAGCTCACACTGAGCAAAGAGTAGCACAAGAGTTTCATGCTGAAATTTGTGTAGTGTTCATTTAATTTGAAAATATCAAAACTGAAGGACACCAAGAAATGATGACTCCGTAATTTCTTTGGATTAATCAAATCTGGATATCCTTGAATGTAGAAGCATGAAGAGAAGAGGAATAGACAAACTCTAAATGCTCAACACTAGCGGTATCCAGATTTTAGAAATGGTAACTTTTCTCAGTGAGACGCAAATGATATGTACATATAATATCTTACAATCAAAGTTTCATTTGTTGATGTACCTGATAACTAATATTGTAACATTTCTTCCTTTCTCTATCATCATAGATATAGGAGATCAACCTGAAAATAACACAGCACCTCCCAGCACTCTGTGTTCTTCTCATTCAATGCAAATCCCAGCACTGTTTTTAATCCAGGAGGATGTGATTCATGATTTAAAAAGGTCAAAATAGGTGAGTCACAGAGCATCAGTGAGAAATATCAAGTGACCTGCAGCAACAGAGGAAGGAGCAGGTCCTTGCTCACTGACAGCTGTATGTTTCCCGTCAATAATCAGTGTGCTTTGGGTATTGTAGCAGTGGGCTGGATTTTCCTTCAGGGTGTGTGAAATGTAAGTCAGCACAGTTTCCAAACCCAGGGTTGAAGTAGTCACTGTTTAGGATTTCCTTGGCATGACCCCTTAATTGTCAAGGAGACGGGTTTAATTAGGGACTCTGATTTCCTGGAGCTGGAGAGTCCATCAGGGGCTTTCTAGATTTACAGCAGCAGTGGGCTTCAAAGGTAAGTAAGAAAGCGTGGATTTCAAAATAGAGGTGTTCTCTTCCCAACCTTCTTAAAATCTTTAATTAAAAAAACAGAGTTTCAGGAGCCAGGCCACCACTGAGCAACTGTGTGTATGGTAGGTGGCCTTTGGAGAGGGTCTTCTCGATGTACCTGTATAATTGATAGCCAGCCTGTTGCTGGCGGTTAATTTGGTACAAACTTCTGTGGTAAACCAACAGGAGAAAAGCATATACATTTAGTTGCTTTGTACCCATCGCCATTACTCTTCCCAACTCCAAACCCATATCAGCTATCAAGCATTGAGACAAAGAAGTAGGTTTGAGTAAGTAGGTGGTTAAGACGGCTCTTAGCTTGCTTGCCTTCATTGCTCAGACCTTTGAGTACAGGAGTTGGGATGCCATGTTGCGGTAGTACAGGATGTTGGTGAGGCCTCTTCTGGAGTATTGTGTGCAGTTCTGGTTGCCCTGTTATATTATGGATACAGAACGGATATTGTTGAATTGGAGAAGGCTCAGAAAACATTTACCAGGATGTTGCCGGGAATGAAGGGTTTGAGATATAAAAATTGACTGGAAAGGCTGGGACTGTTTTCACTGGCGCGTAGGAGGTTGAGGGGTTAACACCAATCGAAATGACGCAGCATATGAAGACATTTTATCTGAAAGGGATTGTTTGTTATGTGTTCATCAACTTTTGTAGATGGAAAGATGTTGGATTTCATAACATCATAATTCATCAAATTTTGTTTATTAGGGCTTGGTTTGCAGCTTTTCATTGCCAGAATGTAGGATGATCAGGCTGTGGGAAACTGAAAGAAGGAATAAAATGTGAGAATTTTACAGCACAGGGAGGTAGGAATTCAACCCTGTATGCCTGTGCTGGCTTGCTAAAAGAGCTTTCCACACTCCTCTCTCTGGACTGTTTTTCCTCATCCTTTTCAAGTTTTTAACTTTAAATATTTAACTACTTTTCCCTTTCATTGATTTTATGAATTCTGCTGTCATCTGGTAACAGTTGAAATACATATGACCTCTTCAATTTTGGTGGTAATTTTAAATGTATGCTCTTGGGCTACTTCTTTACCAACCTGTGCAGATTGTTAGTTTTCAATGCAGTTGAGTGGAGGAAGAGGGAAGAAGTGGGAAGAAGTGACAAAGTGGCCGTGCAGGTCTGAAAGAAGTGAAGGACAAAAAGAAGGTATCTAGATGTGGTGTGAATGGGATAATGCCAATATTCAAAAACAAATTCCACAGGCAAATAGGAATCATAGTAAAGTCTTCAAGGAAGAAAATAAAAAGAGGGGTGCTGAAGTTATGTTCTGAAACTTTTGAAATCTGTGTTGATTCTGGAAAGCTGTAAAATGCCTAATCAAAAGATGAGATCCCGCTCCTCGAGCTAATGCTGAACTTCACTGGGACACTGCAGAGACTGAGCACGTAATCTAGGCTGACACTTCAGAGCAGAACTGCATTATTGAAGGTGTCAACTTTCAAATGAAACATTAAACCAAGATCCTAACTGCCTGATCATGAACATCACATTCCATGACACTTTTCAAAGGAAAACATGAAAATATCTTGGCCAACATCAATCTCTCCACCGCTGTGATTAAAACGAAATGGTATAATCATTTCTGCATTGTGAATGGTGCATTGATTGCTGTATTTGCCTATGGACTGCATTTCTTTTCAGAAGCTGAAGGCCGAAGTCAATCCCACTCTGGTAGGCAGTGGGTCCCTGGAGCAGTGTTTTGCAGTTACTAGAAAGGTTAAAGGTCAGCAGGTCAGGAAATGTAACATTGCCCCTACTGAGGCTATAGCTCATGGACGAGGGGGCGCTGTCTGGCCAGCATTTGGATATTTTTAATCATCCTGTTCACATGTGTTGTGACATGGAGCTGGAGCAGGTGGGATATGAATCCAGGTCTCCTGGCTCAGAGATAGGGAAACCTCACTCCACCACAAGACCCTTCCTTCTAACCAGGTATATGTTTTTAATATTTTTATCAACCTGTTCAGACAACCTTTGGTGCAGTTGGAACTTGAATCTGACACTCCTGGTAGGGACGCTAGCACTGTGTCACAACAGCCCACCTAACTGATTTGTTTTTTTTTAATTTTTTTTATATCCAGAAGTGTTTCTATGCACAGTGTAGAGCTGGATGAACACAGCAGGCCAAGCAGCAGAGGAAC
>NW_025974687.1:0-8364 GCF_021869965.1 Rhincodon typus
TTCTGAAGAAGGGTCAAGGCCCAAAACGTCAGCCTTCCTGCTCCTCTGATGCTGCTTGGCCTGCTGTCTTCATCCAGCTCTACACCTTGTTATACCAAATATTTGGAAATGTGACCAAGCAGGTGAAAGACATATCATCAGGGAACTATTCTGGAGATAGTGACCATAACTCAGTTAGATTTAGGGTAGTTACGGAAAAAGATAAGGACAGGCTGAGAATAAAACTTCTAAACTGGAAAAAGGCTACTTTTACCAAGTCAAGATATAATTTGGCTGAAGTAGACTGGGAGCAGCTACCTGCAGAACAGTAGGAGGCATTCAAGAAGGAAATAGCAAGAGTACAGGGCAAATACGTTCCCATAAACACAAAGAGTGGGATCAAGACCAGAGAATCTTACAAGTCAAGCAACATAAAGGTTAGGGGTAAGAGGAAAAGAGAGAAGCTTATGGCAGATGCTGAGGGCTCAATATGGTACAGTCCCTAGAGGAGCATTAAAAGTGTTTGTTGGTGGAGGGGGGGTAACTTAAGAAGGAAATTAGAAAGGCAAAGAGAGAGAGTGTATGAAAAAGCATGCTGGGTAGAATAAAGGAAAACCCAAAGGCATTTTTTAAGCATATAAAAAGCAAGAGAATAACTGGGGATAAGAGTAGGGTCCATTAGAAACCATAATGGTTATCTGTATGTGTGGACCCAGGCCACATGGGCACAGTGCTCAATGAGTACTTTGGAGAAAGACTGGAAAGGCTGATGTTGCTTACCTTGGAGCAGCAAAGATTGGGAGGGGGTTCTAATGAAAGTGAATGGGGGTATAGATAGGACGGATAGAAAGGCACTTTTTCTTTTAGTAGAGGAGTTAATAACTAGGGGGCAGAGATATAAGGCAAGAGGTAAATGGTTAAAAGTGGAGTGGAGGAGAATTTTTTTTTCACCCAGAATGTGGTAGGAGTCTAGAACTCACTGCCTAAGAGCACTGTTGTGTCAGAAACTCTTTTGTTCGCATTGCCATAATCTCCAGGGATAGGGGTCAAAAGCTGGAAAATGGCATTAATGTGGTCAGATCTTAGTTGATGGCCAAATAGCTTCCTAGATGCTTATAGCTCAGAAGGAGCCTGTGAGACATTGTAAGTAACTACAGGCTGGTTAGTTTAACACTGGGTGAGGTTTAGGAAACTGAACTTAGGGAACATAATCAGCAGAAAATTGGAAAGTATGAGCTATTTTTGGAACATGGACTTATGAAAGACAGAGTGTACTTGGTGAACTTAATTGAACTTTTTGATAAAGCAACAGAGACTAGTTAACAAAATTGAGGCCCACAGAATTGGATGGACAGTGTCAGCATGGTTACAGAGATTGGTTTAAGGACAGAAGATAGTGATGCATGATAAATGGGTCGTTTTTTAGACTAGACAGTGGTAGATGGAGGTGTTCTCCAAAAGCCAGTGCTCGGATTAGCACTTTTTCCTCACATATATAAAAATGACTGACACTGGAATATGGGGATAAATTTCAAAACTTGTCAGTGATTCCAAAATTGGCAATGTGGCAAATTCTTGGTATGTCTTTGCAAACAAATATTTTAAGAATGTTGTATTGAGTGGTTACATGCTCAATGCTGGTCAGTCAGGTCTATATATGGCAGGGAGATTCTCCCACACCGGGGGCAAATCAAAGGTGCAGATGCTGCTGGGTACAGTTGAATTGATCTGTCACCTCCTTTCCTCTTTCATGCTGCTTCTTTGCTTTGTCTCAAAAGGTGACCGTAGCATTCCCAATGTAGCATCTCCAGGCACCAGAATGAATGGCCTGCATTTTGCACTGTTGAGAGTCGATGGTGCACACAGAGAGGGACTTCTTCAAGATCTTCTCAAATGGTTTGCATGAGCCAGCGGCCAACTCTCCATACAGCTTGTTTTTGGGCCATTTTTGACTGTGGTTCATCTGGGCCATGAGACCCAACACAATTGGTCTGCAGGAGGGTGGTCTCATTGTTGGTGATGTTGGCTGTTTCCTGGACTTCACTGTTTGTGCTGTGCTCCTGCCAGAAGCTCTGCAGGGGTCGTGTTGGTGGAAGTGCTCCAGAAGATGCACAAGATGACAGTACAGGATCCATTACTTGGAGCCACATAGGAGTGTGGTGAGGGCTATGGTTCTGTAGATTTTGAGTTTGGTCTGTGCTCTAAGGTTATGGCTACTCCACATTCATTGATAAGAGTCAATTACATGCTGTTTGTTTTGGGAAGCCTGTTGTCCACTGCCTTTATATGGTAGCATCAAACGAGGTGATGCTCCCCAAATTGGCAAACTGCAAGATAGCATTCAGCTCAGTTCTCTCAATGTGGTGGTCTATATTTTTCCTGGAGTGCAGGTTAATGTTGATTAGCTCTTTAATCCGATTTTTTAGAGCTCAGAAAATGAGTTATATTAAAACACATATCTGACTGAAAAAGGTCAGGGCCAGCACACTGGCGAGTTAGAAGGAGCTCACTCTTCTGTAGGACTTGTTTGTATTGACTCTCATGATGCTGCTTCACCATGACTAGGAACTGGTTAGGTATTAGAGTCCAGATCCGTTCAGTGTCAAATGGTGAGGTTGATAAAAAGTGATGTACAGGCCCTGGTTTTGTTCATGACGTTTTTTACTTATGTTGGTCTGAGTACATGCCTGTGGCATCTCTGTTTTACCCGGAAACCACACAGGCTCCTTGGGAGGGATTAAATCAAACAACCGCAACACACAGCTAGGCTGGCAGAATAGTCAAATGGTGCATTTTGGCAGAAGGAGAGACTTCAACACAGACTTCATTGCACAGTTGTAAAGAGAGCCCAAGGACAGAGTCTATATGCGTAAAGTTGTTGCAGGTGGCAGGAAATAATCAGAAGGGTGGCTGAGTCACAACTAAAGTACTGCATTCAGCTCAGATCATCTTACTTCAGGATGGATATGGGGGCTTTTGAGAGACTACAGGGGATATCTACCAGAATGGTTCTGGAAATGGAGGATTTGAATTGCAAAGTTTGACTGAAGATGTTGGGGTAATCCTACTTGGAATAAAGTCGGGGGGAGGTGGGGGGGAGGAATTTCACAGTGGCGTGCAAACTTATGATGGGTTTAAATAAGAACATAAGAATTAGGAGTAGGCCATCTGGCCCCTTGAAATCAATAAGATCATGGCTTATCTTTTCTTGGACTCAGCTCCACTTGTCTGTCCACTCACCAATTCCTTTACTGTTCAAAAATCTATCTTTGCCTTAAAAACATTCAACGAGGTAGACAAAGAAAGCCTGTTCCCCTCCGCTAATCATACAAGGACTGGAGGACACAAATACTACCGGGAACTCTATTCCATTCCATTATTGCTCTCTGATATTCTATTCCATTCTAGTGTAAGATCCTGATACTCTTTTCCAGTGCAGTTCTGCACGCTGCTGCTAAAGCTCATTCCTATAACAGCCTCTATTATTATAGGAAAACCTTTAGAGGCAGCCCAGGCATGAAAATAAGGCAAATGCTGGCAGACAGGTATTGCATCATGTTCCTTCCATTTCCTGCTTTACTTCTGGGGCAGGTCAAATGTAACAACAGCCATCCAGCTGTAAACATCAAGCAGCCAACTGGACCCATGAAGAAGCCAATTTAGAGAGAGCTTTCCCAGTGAAACCCCTCTTGCCTAACAGTGGAGCAGTCTGATGCTGTGACCCCATCCCAGAAGGGAGAAGTCAAGAGCACAGTAGGAGAGACCAACTCAGTACAAGTAGATTCAAGAACAGCATCTTCCCCACTGTTATCAGGATGTTGAATGGACCTCTCCAATACTAATTCTGATTTCTCTCTCTCTCTTTGCACCTTCTCTGCAGCTGTAACACTGTATTCTGCATTGTTCTTCTACCCCAATGCACTTTGTAAGATACGATCTGCCTGTATACCATGCAAAACAACATTTTCCACCGTATCTCAGTACATGTGACAACAATAAATCTGCGAAAACCAGGAAGTTGTACTCAGTAGCTTTATGCATGATCAGGCTGACAGGCTAATCAATTTAGATCTGTCTAAAGTGGCTCCTGCCAGAGAATGGTGCCACTACTTAAACCGAGCACCAAATAGATGGAAGGCACTTCATCCAGCCCTTAGTTACATTTCTCTGTTGCCAGTCTGCAGGTTCAGCTTACACAGGTACACCATCTGCCTCTGCTTAAAGGTTTAAGTCAGTGGGCTTAATTCCTACTAGCTGCAACTAGAGCAACACCACCTACATGCTCCTCCGTAGGGTAGACAGAATTGGAGGCCAGGCCCCAAAGGCTAGTCTAATAGCAACAGAGTAGCTTTCTCAGCATGAGTGAATGGTAGTGCCTCAGGAGACTCAGGTTTCCCCAGCAGTTCAGTGTCAAATCTGTATGCTCATGGTACCAGACCATCTTCACATTGCAGCAAGTGGCTCCTCTCTGTCAATGCTCAACAAGATGTCTATCACTAGAGTAGCACTCTCCCCTGCCTCCAACCATCCCAATGTTCCTTCTCTAGCATGATCCTACCCTTTATACATTCATTAAACTCAATGTGAAATCCGGCAAATCACACTCCGTGTTAAGTGTGCTGTATAATAACAACAAGAAAAAGAAATATGCATCCAGAGAACAGAATTTCTTGGAGAATGAAGTATTTTTGATTGCAATGAATGCAGTCAGTTTCACTGGCAATTTCTTATTCAACCAGAATCAAGTGTCAGCTTGAATCAAGTGTACACTTCTCATGGGTTAAGAAGCTTCTTGATATGAAGGCGCATCAGTGCCCAGATACCCATATGTTTTACAGGCTGATATTTGATTAACTATTTGTAACTATAGTTTAGAAATGCATTTTTTATGCTCTGAGCCTATTAAGCTTGTGTGACACTCTATCCACTGTTTTAGTAGAGATTTCAACCTTTTCACATAAAGCATTTAATGCGATCAGATTTGAGTATCACCCACTCATTCCTTTCTTTGAAAACAGCATGGTCCTAAAGTCTGAAAAATTTAGCTCCAATAAGATCAACCAAAGCTAGATCTGCATTACAATTCTAGAAATGTACCCTCAGATTGAAAGGCACATAACATCGTTTTTCACACTCTGTAATGAATTTCTCACTCAATGTGATCACTCAGTACAAGTACAAGCTTGTGACTTTAATCATGTTCCCATCCTTTCCTACAGCTGAATGCATGAGTTGAACTCCCTAAAATAAAAATCCAGAAAGGCAACATACATTAGCAGCTGATTATAGTTCAAATATGTCTGTACTTGGTCTTGAGCTCACTTCACATCCATCTAAGGAGTTCAGAGTAACTTGGCAACCTCCTCTCTCCCACTAGATCTTTCCATAGTTGCCTCACACAAAAATGTCTGTTCACATTTGATTTGCATTTAGAGTTTTTGACTTTGATCTGTCAAAAAAAATGAGCAAAGTCCCAATGAAGAACATTAATAGAATATTGTATTACTTCATAAATATCTGCAAACTATTAATTGCATATTTTTAAATACCACATCAGGGTAATTTCTAGCCTTTACTATTCTGTGACTCAATATTTATGGAATGTACAAAGTAAGTTACCTTGAACATCACCAGAAGAATGTTTGGCGGTATGTCTTATAAGGTGAAACAGAACAGAACAGAACATATTTGTGCCCATGTTGGTGAGGGGTGAAATTCATTACCAGTTATGGAAATCAAGTCATTGTTGTTCCCTACATATTTAAACAACGTGTTACTGTCCTAATATTTTAAAATTGATTGCTCTCAATTTGCTTATGTGTAACTACTGGGTAATTTTCATTGGAATAGCTGTTGCAAAGATGTCACTTTGCATTGCCAACAATTCACAGCAGCAAAAAAAATTGTTAATTTAAAATACAGGATGTAAAGTCCTCGGAGTCACAGATACGCTTTAAAGTGCTGCTCTATAATGGTTGAGGCACACATTAGTCTTATTATTTGCCTTGAACATAGCCAACATTCAGCAACAGAGGAAATTTTTAATCCCATTCAAAAGACAGGTGAAACATCTTCTAACCTGCAGACACTTTCCTTCAGAGGATGGCTGTGTGAACAGATTCCAAATACATATCTGACTGGAGTGAATCAGAGTTCAGTGATAGCACTCACGCATCAAATCAATTGTGGGTTCAACTCTCATTCCAGAGAATTAAATGCAACAATCTAAGTGGGTAGCTCAGGGCTTGCTGTGCTGTTAGAAGATCTATATTGGATAAAATATCCTAATGCATAGTTTAGATTAGTCATAAATTTGAATAAGTTCATCCTGATCTTCTACCATACATTGACTCCTTAATTTACACAAATAAATCATATCTCATTGCTGTCTGTCCAGTTTAATGTGCATAAATTGGCTGCCACCATTCCCATAATACAATAGTGACAATGCTTCAACAGTACTTAATTAACTGCAGGCACTGCTGAGTTAGTTAAAGTTACTATACAAATGCAAGTTCTTTCTCTCCATCGGAAGAATCTCCTCCAAATCACATGCCTTTTTGATTTGAACAAACATTGAATTCTCTTGTATAAGCAAGTACGAGTGCAATCATCACACTAACTACAGAATTTCAAGGCTGCAGCAGCAGCTCATCACCATCACATCATGTAAAATCTCAGCAAAATCAGGGACATTTGCTCCCATTTGGATGAAGATGCAAAGGATAGAGGTCAAAAGCAAGGAATGTTAATGGAGGTATGTATATTTTTTAAAAAATGGAGCTATTAAAAAGAAACATTTTCTGAGCTCCTTCCAATTTAAAATGACTGACATTTACTTTGTTCATTAACAATGATTAAGAATTGCCAGTGAACCCTCCAGACTTAAAAGGAGTGAAAATTGTTTGAAAAGTTCAAAAATATGAAGCCAAAGTTATATTTTTCCATTTCCAAATCTTTATTTGGCCAACACCTGTTAGGAAAATTAGTACGTAACATAAAAAAGATACTTATAAATGGACCTCCTATATATATACACACACAATGGGTTAATCATCCATTATCTAATTGTTACTGTAGGTTACAGTTTTGTTTACCTTGAAATGCATATTATGCAACTCTTAGCACAGCCAAAGAATCAAAGCCACTGCTTTTTTTAAAATTCATTCATATCACTGACTAGGCCAGTATTTAATAACCATCCCTAATTGCACAGAGCACAGTTAAGAGTCACTCACATTTCTGCGGGTCTGGAGCCTTATGTAGGCCAGACCAGATAAGGATGGCAGTTGCCTTCCTTAAAATACATCAGTCAGCCAGATGGGTTTTTCCTGACAATCGACAATGGATTCATGGTCATCATTAGACCCTTAATTCCAGATTTTGCTTTCATTGAATTAAAATTCTATGATCTGCTGTGGCGGGATTTGAACCCAGGTCCCCAAAACATTATCTGAGCCTCTGGATTAACAATCCAGCAGTAATACCATAAGGCCATCACCTCCCCTCTCAAAAATAAAAAGCTTCCATCTGCTTAATACTTGACTGCTGCCCAATTTGACTTGGAGATTCATCTACGATTCATCACAGCTTTCAGAAAAAGTATGTGCTATACCAAATGTTAGACTAGCAGTGCTGGACCTGATCTTGTTATCATTGCTGGTAGTATTCATCATTTTGGTGCTCTGGCTGTACAGACACTGCAAACGCAACAGACTGAAAAGGAGATTAGAATAATCTTGTAACATTCCAGATGAATGCTGGTGGGAGACAATAGGAAGCAATAAAATTTAAAGAGTACTAAATGTTTCAAGGGAAAAATTACAGAGTAAAATGAAATGATGTCAAGATGAGTAGATTAGGAGAGCAAATATTCAGATTGCAATAAAGGAGCTGATAAAGTAGGGGAAAAATAAAGAGTTGTGCATTTCCTTTAGGGTATAGAACGTATGTGGGAATTCAAACGAATGTGGGATATTTCACGAGCGAGACATTTTAACAGTATAGAATAAATAAGGCTGGTGAATTATAGAAATCAGCTGTAGTAGCTGTTTCCTTCTTGACTTGTGGAGGACTTGAAATGCTTTTAGCCTCTCCAAAGCTCATTGCAAGGATTTTTTTTAAATTAAAACAGGCACATGTTTTATCAGAGACAACAAGGTGCAGGGCTGGATGAACACAGCAGGCCAAGCAGCATCATAGGAGCAGAGAGGCTGACGTTTCGGGCCTAGACCCTTCATCAGAAAAGGGGGAGGGGAAGGGGGTTTTGAAATAAATAGGGAGAGAGTGGGAGGCGGATAGAAGAGGGATAGAGGAGAGGATAGGTGGAGAGGAAACAAACAGGTCGAAGAGGCGGGGATGGAGCCAGTAAAGGTGAGTGTAGGT
>NW_025974688.1:0-8364 GCF_021869965.1 Rhincodon typus
CCCATTTCTGATGAAGGGTCTAGGCCCGAAACGTCAGCCTTCCTGCTCCTATGATGCTGCTTGGCCTGCTGTGTTCATCCAGCTCTACACCTTGTTATCTCAGATTCTCCAGCATCTGCAATTCCTACTATCCCTGGCAATAAGGCATATTTGGAACATTTGTTTGTTAGTCCTTGTTTGGATGTTTTACAGTTTTTTTTGGTTTATTTTTACTAAATGTATATTACAAATTAATTTGAATCATTCTTTACAGCAAAAGGGAAGAAAATCCCACACTTAAATCGTCACTTACACAACCTCAGCTCCAAAGTGTCAGCCTGTCTATGCATGAGGTTATGTCAAGGGAACAAATAGGGACAGTTCTTTTTCTTTAAAAAAAAACTGCAGCTTAACCTTTAACCCTGAATTATAGGCATTTTAACATCAAATTCCAAAACAATATATTACCTTTATAACAATAGTTTCCTTACTGTTACCTCCAATTAATTCAAAAATATTTTGTATCATATTAGAATGTAGTAGGTTGTATTCTTTTATCTGTCAGTTTTAAAATTAGTAGTTAAGCATTTACTCACTAACGTTCAATGCACCTTCAAATTCATACCCTGTAAGTTAATTGTTGAATACTCAACTACAAAATTAATGTATAGGAATTAAAGGTGGATATGAAAATTGGTACCGTGGTTGTTTCATACCAACATAACAGTCTGAAGAATAAATGCAGTCTGAGTCCAGAGTCAAGGCCCAATCTAACACCAAACTGAAAGCTTTTCATTCTACTTCATGCCTGCTCCTTCTGGCTCCACATTCAGATAATTTGTCAACAAATATTTAGGTTATGACAAAAACAGAAATTTCCAGAAAAACTTAACATGTCTGGCAGCATCAGTGGAGAGAAAGCAGAGTTAACGTTTTGGGACCAGTGACCCTTCTTCAGAACTGATTGTAGCTAATAATAGATTAGTATATATGCTGAAGAAGGGATGGGGGTAGGGGGAGGAGTAAATGATAGGTGGAGATAGATCCCAGAGAGAGAAAAAAACAAATTGAGCAGACAAAGGAATAGGTAAAAAGGGATAGCAAATACCCAGCAGGAGGTGGTGTTCGGAGAGAGGATGAAGTCAGAGAGAAGGGAAGGACAGGAAGGTTTTGGAGGGGTATGATATGTCTAAGTTGTTGCATCTGTGTTCCTTAATGCCTGAAAGGAAAATAAGATTTCTTGTTAGAATGTTGAATGAGGCAGAGGATGAAGGGGAGTAGCAGGGAGCAAGACAGCTAAGACAGCATGAGGCGATGCTGACAGAGAGAGAGGTCAAGAGTGTGCATATGGCAGTGCAAGGCACTGACTGTGGATCTCGGGATACAGCGAGCACAACTGTTTGAGGACCGGTGGTCATCACAGAGACACCTGTGATCCTGGGTGGATGATGCTGGATGAAACTTGAGTTTAAGTGCACATGGGGTGAGACTGAGCCGGAAGCAGTCACTGAGGAATGTGATGTGGCTGTAGAAGCAAATTTTGGCAAATACCTTGTCAGACACCAGGAGTGACAATGAAAGCAATGACGATAAAACAAGAAAAAAAGATTAGAACAGAAATTCTGTTGGAGCGAGGAGCAGAACTTCTTCAAGGTGGGAATACCTGGGAGAGATATGGCAGTGAGTTAAATACAAAATGGGAAAAAAAGAACTGTGGATGTCAGAAATCAGAAACAAAAACAGACATTGCTGAAATATCTCAGCAGGTCTGGCAGTATCTGTAGAGAGAAGGCAGAGTTAATGTTTTGGGTCTAGTGACCTTCTTCAGATCTGCTCCTCTGATGCTGCTTGGCCTGCTGTGTTCATCCAGCTCTGCACCTTGTTATCTCAGATTCTCCAGCATCTGCAGTTCCTACTATCTCTGTAGCTAGGATAAGGTTGGTTTATATTCTAAAGATGGGCTTGGGGATGGGGTGTCGGGTGCAGGTTGGGTGGAAGGGGTAAGGAGTAAATGATAGGTGGAGACGGAGCCCAGAAATAGAGAGAAAAGCAGCTGGGAAGACAAAGGAATGGGTAAAGGTCAGCCTGGAAGAATGATTAGCTGCTAATGGGGACCATTAGTGGCTGATGATGGCTTGTTTGTGTTAGCAGTCCACGTGATGATAGGGCCTGGCGTGTGGGGGTTAGGGTAAGGACATGGGAGAAGGTGCATCAAGCGCTAAAATTGTTCAGCTGGATATTGAGTCCAGAAGTGTAGTGTAGTGTACCCATGTGAAAATGTGTTGCTCTTCCAACTTCCGTCCGGATTGAGACAGTTTTTTAATATGCATTTTGCACTCACATTTCAGATCTACATGTAGAAAACTGCTCAGAACTTTATATAAAAAGAGACTTTGAAGAATTTCAATAGCCTACATACATCATCAATGAGTGGAAAGCGTCTAATAATAAAAAATGTGAGCACTTCACAAGAGGTTAAAAGCAAAGTGAAGTGATGTCCCTGAGAACCATGTGCTAAATTACTCTGAGAATATCCTGCAAACTATATCTAGTTAAGCTTCTCAAAAAGCAAAGACAGCAAGGCAAAATTGTGATAGTACAATTGAAAGATATGGGAGAGGAAAAGTCTTGGAGTCAGTCCAATGAAAATTGATTAATAGATTTTAGCACAGCTTAATGAGCAAACACCATGTATAATTTTGGGTGTAATTTTAAACCAAGGAGTTTTTTTTGCTACAGTAGCTGTTGTATCTATGTAAGGTTGGAGAGGAAATGCAGTACAAAGTAAGGAGCAAGAGTTGGTTTGTGGTTTGCAAGAAAATACTATTAATTTTAATATGTAAGAATTTATTTACTCTTTCACTCTTTCAGAGACTGATATTAATGTATTTTAATGAATGAAAAAAATCAAAAATTAAATTTACACAAAAATTAGAGCTTTGAGATTGAATCAAAATGATTTGTTTCATTTTAACTTCTTTGATATATATTTAATGGTAAGTCATTAGATAAATGCAAAAGTGTATCAATTTTAACAAAATAAATATTTCGATTAGTGCATTTTATTTATGCAAATCATCAACATATCTTCCTTTCTATTTTTAAGCTAAATCAAACATTCAGAAGTCATGAGGTTTGACTCTGACAGGCTTTTATAGATGTCAGGATGATTTAAAGATTGCTGGTGATTTGTGCATGTAGGATATGGCTGTCTGATTAACTTGAGACCTAATTTTAGATGAATTGCCAGAGGCAAATATTGAATAAATGTGCAAATAAGCGAACAGGGGTGAGAAAAAAAAAACTGTGCATTTGTGACCAGGGTCTCCTTCCTTGATAATGTCTGGAAATGAAGAAGCTTTATTATTGACACATGCAAAATATGATTTTTTTTAAAAGTCATTCTTGGGTGCTTAGTGTATTTTTTAACAAAAGGAAACATTAAAAATGCAAAAGGGTGTTAGTTACAAATGTCTCCCAAAAAGCTGTTCAGTTTCCATCACTGAATTTTTAAACATGTTGTAATGTCTTCTGCCAGAACACATTTGCGATTGATTTGTTGTAGAAAATCAGTTTCAGGCTAGATACACTCGCTTGGATCGCTTAACTTAATTAAATATCATGGTACAACTTATATTTAATAAAAACAGGATTAAAGTGAATATTTGAGAAGAATAGGTGATGCACTGAATGCATATTTTCATGTGTATAGATTCGGAAAGTTAAGAAATTGGAAATGCACCTCATCACTTTGTGATTACTTTTACAACCCATTTGACAAGAATATTGAGCTGTTCCTGCAGGAGGAATTTAACCAGGAGTGGTTTTCAGGCTTTTGGGGTGCAGCAAGAGTCAAACTCCTCTGATTTCATCCAAGTGAAGCCCAGTCAATTTTAACTCCAGCACCTTAATTGCATCTGTTTGTTCAGCAATTGAATCTGGTGTGGGCGACTTTAAAGTGGGATTTCGAAGGGAGTGCCAGAAGTATTTTTAAAACATAACTGCACTACTTCAAAGGAGTAAAATCCGAAAAAACCATTTATGCTGTAAATCAGAAACAAAAACTGAAATTGCTGGAAAAGCTCAGCAAGTCTGGAAGCAGCAGTGGAGAGACACCAGAGTTAACACTTCAAGGTCAAGTGACCTTTCCTTAGAACTCAATTCCTGGCTGGAAAATTGGTTTCTGACACTGCTGCAAAGGAATCTTAAGTTGCAAAGCAGACACCAAACTTTCTTTAAAATGAAATCAAAAATTGCTAGAGAAACTCAGCATGTCTGACAGCATCTGCGTAGAGAAAACATCAGTTAATGTTTCAAGTCAAGTGATCCTTCTACAGGTTCTGAAGAACCATTTTCGCTCCACAGATGCTGTCAGATCTGTTGAATTTCTCCAGCAATTTCAGTTTTGGTTTCAGATTTCCAGCACCCACAGTTTTGTTTCATTTTAGCTAGATATTTTCTATTGCCTGCCTAGAAGTCCTGATGGAAGAGGGGATGGTGAGGAGAAATGTTCTCTTTTGCCTCAAAAGGGAATACAGATTCAAAAATCAATGTACAACAAAGCTGAGGAGAAGGGCAAGAGAAGGTCAGTTCCAGGAGCATCACATCCAGGGTCCTGGATTCAATCCAAGATATCGTTCAATAAGTTGAAAGAATAGCAATGGTGAGAGCAGTCTCCATTTTACCACCAGGAAAATGTCCTTGTTTACTCTCCCCACACCTCTAAATCTTTCCCTCTTCTTTGTCAAACACAAGGCCATGTTATATCATCTCATTTTTACATCAAGCACACTCTCACCTATGACTGGTAGCCTTTACAGCATGCAGAAATAGCAATCTGAGCTCATATAAGGTAACAATTATAAAAAAAGAAACTCCTTCAATGACTCCTTCCTCAGTTGACATGGCAGTTATGTTCTTCCCATACACAACTCTGGTCCTGCTTGCAACTGGCTTCTTCTCATTCACAAATGTATCCCTTCTGTGAAGAAGACGAGACCTTACATAATTCTTCTGAACAGCCATTTATTAAAACTCTCATTTTCTGTTTGCAAATGAAAACAGCTCGAGGCATTTAAAGGGGGACCACGCAACATTCCAGTTCTAAATGTCAGAGAGTAGGCAGGCTTGCAGATTTAGTGCAATCCTTTAGAAATGGCATGGCTGGGAGCTGAATTGAGGAGGCCATCTGCCCATTACTTGTCCAACTTCATTTACCTCAAAGAATCGTATATTCAACCAGTTTGAAAATGTTGTGCTGCATGGTGAAATCTGGCATCTGCTACTGTCTTGCATATTTGTGTCATGCTCACCTTTCTTTAGACTCAGTTCAGCACCAATCGCCAATCAAAGTCAACCAACAATACAGAGACTGGCACCCTGGGTGGATTACACAAGAAGCTAGAAGAATCTCCAACATAAAAGCAAAATACTACAGATGATGGAAATCTGAAACAAACGCAGAAAATGCTAGAGTTACTCAATAGGTCTGGCAGCATCTGTGGAGTGTTAAATTTTCAAGTCCAATATGGCTCTTCTTCATAACTGGAGGAGTCTGCGCATGATAATGCACCAACATATGAGCAGGAGGTAATAAAATGGATAGTCTTAGTGACAGTTCACTGGTGAGAAAGCTCAATCCCATTTTTGCCATGGGAAACAATGTGATGAGGTCAAGAGCCCAACCTTTGAGAAAAAGCATCATTAGGACATATGGTATGCTAAAAGGTCTGCTAAAAGTTACTGTGATACAAGACAGTGGTGATGGAAGGTTGCTTTTCAGACTGAAGGCCTGTGACCAGTCGTGTGCCACAAGGACCAGTGCTGGGTCCACTACTTTTTGTCATTTATATAAATGACTTGGATGTGAATATAGCAGGTATGGATAGTAAGTTTGTAGATGACACCAAAATTTGTGGTGTACTGGACAGCCAAGAATGTTACCCCTGAGCAGAACAGGACCTTGATCAGATGGGCTGGTGGGCCAGGATTGGCAAATGGAGGTTAATTTAGATAAATGTGAGGTGCTGCATTTTGGAAAGACAAATCAGGGCAGGACTTATACACTTAATGGTAAGATCCTGGGACTGTTGCTGAACAAAGAGACTTTGGAGTGCAGGTTCATGGTTCCTTGAAAGTGGAGTCCCAGGGTAGACAGGATAGTGAAGAAGGCATTTGGTATGCTTGCCTTTATTGGTCAGTGCATTGAATATAGGAGTTGGGAGGTCATGTTGCAGCTATACAGGACATTAGTTAGGCCACTTTTGGAATACTACATTCAATTCTGTTCTCCCTGCTACAGGAAGGATGTTGTGAAACTTGAAAGGGTTCAGAAAAGATTTACAATGATGTTGTCAGGTTTGGTGGATTTGATCTATAAGGAGAGGCTGAATAGCTATTTTCCCTAGAGCATCGGAGGCTGAGGGCTGACCTTATAGAAGTTCATAAAATCATGTGGGGCATAGATAAGGTGAATAGCCAAGGTTCTATCCCCAGAATGAGGGGGTGGGGTCCAAAACTTAAAGGCATAAGTTTAAACTGAGAGGGGAAAGATTTTAAAAGGGACCTAAGGGGAAACTTTTTCACGAAGACGGTGGTGCATGTGTGAGCTGCCGGAGGAAGTGGTGGAGGCTGGTACAATTACAACATTTAAAAGGTATCTGGATGGGTATATGAATTGGAAGGGTTTAGAGGGATATGGGCCAAATGCTGGCTGATGGGACTAGATTAAATTAGAATATCTGGTCGGCATGGACAAGTTGAACCAAGGGTCTATTTCCATGCTGTACAGCCCTACGACTCTATTTGAAAGTTTGATGGAGTTGGCCTCAGGTAATACAATGAACTTTCAAAGACATCTACATATATTGAACTTCTAGATGGAAGAAACGTATAATTTCAATATGATAAGAATGTATCTAGCCAGTGTAAAAATAGAACCAGAGACTGACACAAAATCCTCTACTGGAACAATGAGTGATTTTAAAAGGGAGCAATGCTTTGGATATATTTTTGGGTACCTTCCAACATTATCTTATGCAGGTCCAGGTTACTGCTCAGTAATGTATTCTCCCACCATTGAAGAAGTTAAAAGGATACATTTCTTTAAAAAATGACAAATGACATTCACAATGCTTAATTGTACATCCTGATAAAGGGAATAATTCCACAGAGGCTGGTATCCCGTCACCAAGTCACCCATTATTTACATGTGGAGAGTTCTTGACACTGATCCAGCTCCCTCAGAGCCAGCTCTCAGAGTGAACAGGATGTCTGACACTCCTGTTTCTATCTGTCAGCGATTAGACGAGGTGAACAGCCCCAGTCGGGGAACTCATATTCTATGAGGTCCATCTCGCTGACCTCACTACAATCACTACCACATGTACTACTCCACATCGTTTACAGCAATGAGAATTCCTGGTAAGAAAAGGAACACACCACAAAACTGCACACTAGCACAATTCATCCGAAAAGACAACACAATGGAAGATTTTATGTACAGATAATCCAGGCCACATTCAAAAGCAAAGTTTTGCAACCTGGAAACACATTGTAATTTTAAAAGACAGACTCCCAAACAATGAAAAAAATTTGACCATCAAACTTAACAAAAACTGAGGAATGAGTCAAGAAAAATGGAAAATCAAGAACAGCCCAGTTTGTTAAGCCTGGATTCAAAGGCATTGTGATCTAAACTGTAGTAGATGGGCTAGACATAATAAAGTAGTCAAACTCCATGCTCTATTGTAACCAAGGTCTAGCCATTGCTTTGTATATGTTTATAGTTACTGCTTTGTTTTTATACTCAATCTTTCTATTCATAAAACCCCAAATGCTGAAGTCTTTTATTGGTTTATCTACAGGCACTCATATTCAAAATGTTGTAGAAGTCCTTTACTTTTTTTCTATCCAAAAACTTGAGTATTTTTCCATTGAGTATATGCTTTCCTTTCATTTGAATGATATGCTTTTGCAGATGCATTGTTAACCCATTTAAAAATAGAGACATGTCATTGCGCAGATTTGAAGCCTTAATCTGCTTTTTCACCAACAGTAATTGCAGCCTATGATGCTCAATTGGCTGTCAGAGATGTTTAAATCATTACATGCTACATCATTAAAACAAAAACAAAGTGCTTCACAGACCACCAACACAGGGAGCTGAAATGTATGTTCTCACAAAATTGCTTCTCGTCTGGGATTAATGCCCTATTATACTCCTACAGGTTAATATCAGTCTTCAGATTTCTCCGTACATTAGAGATTGCTCTAATAAGGATGGTGTGAGTTCTGTCTATTTGCTTTAGAGCACATCCCTTGAGCAAAGATTTAAGTGAGGTATTTAAGACAATTAAAAGAACTACAAGAGAGAACATACATACC
>NW_025974689.1:0-8363 GCF_021869965.1 Rhincodon typus
ATGCTGCTTGGCCTGCTGTGTTCATCCAGCCCTGCACCTTGTTGTCTGTAATATATTCAGGGAATGGCTAAACCTGAAACACTCACCCATCCTCCTGCTCTAATCGAAAATAAAAGACTCTGTGTGGAGGGTTGGTAAGGTGAGCATTTTTTTTTCTTTTTCTTTATTCTTTTGGCAATCTAGACTAGAGGGGATGGAAGCTCTTGTAGGATGTGGGAGGTAAGGGTCACTACTAGTGTCCCTTCTGACTTCACCTGCGAGAAGTGCACCCAACTCCAGCTCTTCACAGACTGCGTTAGGGAACTGGAGCTGGAGCTGGATGAACTCCGGATCATTCGGGAGGCTGAGGGGGTGATAGAGATGAGTTATAAGGAGGTAGTCACACGCAAGGTACAGGATAAATGTAGCTGGGTGACTGTCAGAAAGGGGAAAGGGAATAAGCAGACAGTGCAGGGATCCCCTGTGGTCGTTCCCCTCAATAATATGTATACCATTTTGGATACTGCTGGGGGGTACCAGGGGAAAGCCATAGCGGCCAGGTCTCTGGCACTGAGCCTGGCTCTTTGGCTCAGAAGGGAAGGGGGGAGAATAGGAGAGCAATAGTGATAGAAGATTCAACAGTTCTTCTATCGTTGAATAGAAGACAGGAGATTCTGCGGTCCGAGCAAGGCGCCCACATGGTATGTTGCCTCCGGGGTGCCAGGGTCAGGGATGTATCGGATTGAGTCTTCAGGATTCTTAAGGAGGAGGGAGAGCAGCCAGAAGTCGTTGCACACATCGGGACCAATCACACAGCTAGGAAACGGGATGAGGAACTGAAAAGTGAATATAGGGAGTTAGGTTGGAAGTTAGAAGCCAGGATGAGCAGAGTAGTAATCTCAGGATTACTACCGGTGCCACGGGCCAGTGAGGCTAGGAATAGAGAGTGAGTGCAGCTGAACATGTGGCTACAGAGCTGGTGTAGGAGGGAGGGCTTCAGGTTTGTGGATCATTGGGATACCTTCTGGGGAAGGTGCGACCTGTACAAGAAGGACAGGTTGCACCTGGACTGGAGGGGCACCAATATCCTGGGCAGAAGCTTTGCTAGAGCTCTTCGGGAGGGTTTAAACTGGTTTGGCAGGGGGATGGGAACCGGAGCTATGGATCAGAGGATGGGGTCGCTGGTGTACAGGCAAATACAGTATGAAGAGAGTCTGTGAGGAAGGACAGACAGTTGATAGGACATTGTTGCAGGCAGTACGATGGGTTGATGTGTGTCTATTTTAATGCAAGAAGTGTCAGGAATAAGGGCGCGAACTTAGAGCATGGATCAGTACTTGGAGCTACGATGTTGTGGCCATTATGGAGACTTGGATAACACAGGGGCAGGAATGGTTGTTGGATGTTCCGTGGTTTAAATGTTTCAAAAGAAATAGGAAATGAGATAAAAGAGGTGGGGAACTGGCATTGCTGATCAGGGATGGTATCACAGCTGCAGAAAGGGAGGTCATGGAGGAGGGTTTGTCTACTGAGTCAGTATGGGTGGAAGTAAGAAACAGGAAAGGAGCAGTCACATGATTGGGAGTTTTCTATAGAAACCCCCAATAGCAACAGAGACATTGAGGAACAGATCGGGAGGCAGATTATGGAAAGGTGCAGAAATAATAGGGTTGTTATCATGGGTGACTTCAACTTCCCTAATATCGACTGGATCCTCCTAACTGCAAATAGTTTGGATATAGCAGATTTTGTCAGATGTGTCCAGGAAGGATTTATGACTCAATATGTAGATAGATTGACTAGAGTGGGGGCCATATTGGATTTGGTGCTTGGTAACGAATCAGGCCAGGTGTCAGATCTCTAGGTGGGAGAGCATTTCGGTGATAGGGATCACAACTCCCTGACCTTTACTATAGTCATGGAGAGGGATAGGAGCAGACGGTATGGGAAAGTATTTAATTGGGGGAGGGGAAATTACAATGCTATTCGCAAGAAATGCGGAATATAAATTGGGAACAGATGTTCTCAGGGAAATGCATGACAGAAAGTGAAGGTTGTTTAGGGGTACTTGCTGAGAGTAATGGATAGTTTTGTTCCACTTTATGCAAGAAAGGGATGGTAAGGTGAAGGAACCTTGGATGACAAGACAGGTGGAACACCTCGTCAAGAGGAAGAAGGAAGCTTACTTAAGGTTGAGAAAGCAAGGATCGGACGGAGCTCTAGAGGGTTGCAAGATAGCCAGAATGGAAATGAGGAATGGACTTAGGAGAGCTAGAAGGGGGCATGAAAAAGCCTTGGCAGGTAGGAATAAAGAAAACTCCAAATCATTCTATACTTATGTGAGGAACAAGAGGATGGCCAGAGTGAGGGCAGGCCTGATCAGGGATAGTGAAGGGAACTTGTGCGTGGAGTTGGGGGAGGTAGGGGAGGTCCTTAATGAAAACTTTGCTTCAGTATTCACCAGTAAGAGGGACCTTGACGTTTGTGAGGACAGTGTGAAACAGGTTGATATGCTCGAACAGATTGATATTAGGAAGAAAGATGTGCTCGAAATTTTGAAAAACATGAGGATAGATAAGTCCCCTGGGCCAGATGGGATACACCCAAGGTTTCTATGGGATGCAATGGAAGAGATTGCTCCTCTTTTGGTGATGACCTTTGCATTCTCACTGTCTACTGGAGCAGTACCAGATGATTGGAGGGTGTCAAATGTTATTTCCTTGTTGAAGAAAGGGAATATAATCCTGGGAATTACAGACCAATCAGTCTTAGTTCTGTGGTGGGCAAATTGTTGGAGAGGATTCTGAGAGATAGTATTTATGATTATTTGGAAAAGCACAATTTGAATACAAATAGTCAGCATGGCTTTGTGAGGGGCAGGTCATGCCTCACAAACCTTAGTGAATTCTTTAAGGATGTGACAAAATGCATCGATGAAGGCAGAGCAGTAGATGTGGTGTGTATGGATTTCAGCAAGGCATTTGATAAGGTTCCACATGGTAGGCCATTCAGAAAGTAAGGAGGCATGGGATTCAGGAAAATTTGGGCTGTCTGGATACAGAATTGGCTGTCCAATAGAAGACAGAGGGTGGTAGTAGATGGAAAGTATTCAGCCTGGAGCTCGGTGACCAGTGGTGTTCCACAGGGATCTGTTCTGGGACCTCTGCTCTTTGTGATCTTTATAAATGACTTGGATGAGGAAGTGGAAGTGGAAGGGTGGGTTAGTAAGTTTGCCGATGACACAAAGGTTGGTGGAGTTGTGAACAGTGTGGAGGGCTGTTGTAGGTTGCAACTGGACATTGACAGGATGCAGAACTGGGCAAAGAAGTGTTAGATGAAATTCAACCTGGAAAAGTGTGAAGTGATTCATTTGGGAAGGTCAAATTTGAATGTAGAATACAGGTTTAATGGCAGGATTCTTGGTAATGTGGACGAACAAGGGGATCTTGGGGTCCACATCCACTGATCCCTCAAAGTTGCTACCCAAGTTAATAGGGTTGTTAGGAAGGCATATGGTGTGTGGTCTTTCATTGGCAGGGGGATTTAGTTTAAGAGCTGCGAGGTTATGCTGCAGCTCTGTAAAACCCTGGTTAGACCACACTTGGAATATTGTGTTCAGTTCTGGTCGCCTCATTATAGGAAAGATGTAGAAGCTTTAGAGAGGCTGCAGAGGAGATTTACCAGGATGCTGCCTGGACTGGAGGGCAGGTCTAATCAGGAAAGGTAAGAGGGAGCTAGGGCTTTTCTCATTGGAGTGAAAAAGGATGAGAGGTGACTTGATAGAGGTGTACAAGATAATGAGAGGCATAGATACAGTAGATACCCAGAGACTTTTTCCCAGGGTGGAAATGACTATCACGAGGGTATATAATTTTAAGGTGATTGGAGGAAGGAATATAGGGGAAATGTCAGAGGTAAGTTCTTTACACAGAGAGTGATGGGTGTGTTAGTGGTGTTAGTGGAGTCAGATATATTAGGAACATTTAAGTGACTCTTGGATAAGCATATGGATGATAGTAAAATGTAAGGTATGCAGGGTAGTTTTGATCTTAGAGTAGGATAATAAGTCAGCACAACATAATAGGCCAAAGAGCCTGTTCTATGTTCTATGTTTGTTTCTCGGTCTCTTTTCCTCCATCTCTGTTTCGCCGTCTCTCTTCCTCCATCTCTATGTCTCATCAGTTTTGCTTTCACAGTTTTTCTCTCTCCCTGTTTCTTCCACTCTGTATCTCCCTCTGTTTTTATTTCCTTTATTCGTTCACTGGATGAGGGTGTAACTAGCTAGGCCAGCATTTATTGCCCATCCCTCATTGTCCAGATGGCCTTTAAAAGTCAGCTGCATTGCTGTGGGTCTGGTGTCCCATGTCGGCCAAACGAGGTAAGGATGGCAGATTCCCTTCCCTGAAAGGCATTAGTGAACAAGACAGGTTTTTCCCCAACAATGGACAATGGATTCATGGGACATTATTAAATGACTCTTTAATTCCAAATTTTTATTGAATTCAAATTCCACCATCTGCCATGGAGAATTGAATCCCTGTCCCCAAACATTACCTTCATCTCTGGATGAACAGTCCAGTGACAATACCACTAGACCATCACCTCCCCTGGGTTTGTTACTTTATTGTCGGTGTCTGATTTGCACTTCTGTTTCATGGTCTCTGTTTCTGCATCTCTGATTCTCCATTTGTCTTTCTCCCACTCAGTTTTTCAGTCCCTGTTTCTCTCACTCTACTTCTTACACTCTGTTTTTCCCATTCTGTATCCCTGTCTCTGCTTGTCATTCCATGTTTATCACTCTACTTTTATCTTACTGTGTTTCTTGTACTGTTACTCCCATGCTGTTTCTCCCACACTATTTCTCAGTCTCTGTTTCTCCTTCTCTGTTTTTTGGTCTCTGTTTCATGATCTCTGATTCACAGTCTCTGTTTTTCTCTCTATGCATCTCAGTCTCTGAGTTCTCATCTCCGTTTTTTAACCTCTCTGTTTCTCCTTCACAATTTCTCCTTCTCAGTTTCTCCCTTTCTGTTTCTCGCACTTTGTTTCTTGCGCTCTGTTTCTCAGTCTCTGTTTCTCACACTCTGCTTTTTGCACTCTATTTCTTGGTCTCTGTTTCTTGGTGTCTGTTCAGCAATCTCTGGTTCAAGTTTCAGTTTCACACTCTCTGATCCACATCTGTGTTTCATGGTTTCTATTTCACAGTCTCTGTTTTATCCATTACCGTTTCTCCCATTCCATTTCTTCCACTCTCTCTTTCTCTGTCTCTATTTCTCCTTCTTCAAATCTCAGTCTCTGCTTTTGGGGTGGTAGCTGTTTCATGGTCTCTGGTTCAGATTTTTATTTCATGGTCTCTGTTTTGTGGTCTCTGCTGCTCCTTCTCTGTTTATTCCTCTCTGTTTCTCCCTCTTTGTTTCTCCTCCTTTGAATCTCAGTTTCTGTTTTTCAGTCTATGTTTTTCCATATGCGTTTCTCCATTCTTGCTTCCCTGTCTCTTTCTTCTTCTCTGTTTCACAGTCTCTGCTTTTCTGGCTCAGACTCTCCCATACTTTTCTGAGACCCTGTTTCTCATTCTCTTTTCCTCCATCTCTGTTTCTCCATCTCTGTTTCACCTTCTCAGTTGCTCCTTCTCAGTTTGTCTCTCTCACTGTTTCTCCCACTCTATATCTCACACTCTGTTTCTTCCTCTCTGTATCTCATTCTTTGTTTCCAAATGTCCATTCCTCCATCTGTGTTTGTCCAGCTCTATTTCTCTGTGTATACCTCTCTCTCTCTCTCTGTTTCACTCTCTGTTTTTCCATCTCTGTTTCTCTCCCTGTTTCACTCCCTGCTTCTCCATCTCAGTTTCTCCTTCTCAATTTCTCATTTTCAGCTTCACCCACTCAGTTTCCCTCACGCTATTTCTTTCATTCTGTTTCTTCATCTCTGTTTATTTGTTTCTTTTTCTCTGTTTCTGGTTCATGGTTTCTGTTTCACAATCTGTTTCATGGTCTTTGCTCTTAAGTCTATGACCTTCCCACACTGTTTCTCAGCCTCTGTTCCTCTGTCTCTGTTTATCCCTCTTTGCTTATCTCTCTCTGCTTCTCAGTATCTGCTTATTAGTCTTTGTCCATCTGCATTTCTCCATCTGTTTCTCCACCTCAGTTGCTCTCTCTTTTGCTGTTTTTTAATTCATCTCTGTTTCCCCTTCTCAGGTTTTGCCCAGTCTCTTTCTCGCACTCTATTCTCCCTCTCTGTTTCTCCCTCTCTATTTTTTGGTCTCTGCTTTTGGGGTGAATCATGGTTCAATTTCTATTTCACTGTCTCTGTTTTACGTTCTCTATTTCTCACTCCCTGTTCCATCCTCTTTGTTTCTCGGTCTCTGGTTTTCCATCCATGTTCCTCCATTTCTGTGTCTCCATCTCTGTTCCACTCTCTGTCTCTACTATGTGCTCTGTTTCTTTATCTCTGTTTCTCACAACTCTGGCTCTCCCATTCTTTATCTCCCACTGTTTTTACTGGTATATGTGTGTTTGTGTCTGATTCAAGTTTCTGTTTCACTGCCTCTTTTGCACAGTCTCTGTTTATCCCATTTTGTTTCTCCTTCTCCATTTCTCCATTTATGTTTCACTGTTTCAGGTCCAGATCTATGTTTCAAGTCTCTATTTCACAGTCAATGTTTCATGGTTTATTTTTCACCGTCTCTCATCTCTGTTTCTGACTCCTTCTCACTGTTTCCCAATCTCCAATCCTCCATTTCTGTTTTGCCTTCTAAGTTTATCCCTGTCTGTTTCTCCATCTGTGTTGATTGATTTCTGTTTGTTGGTTTCAGTCTCACGGTTTCCGGTTCATATTTCTGTTTCACAGTCTCTGATTCACAGTCTCTGCTCATATATCTATGACTCTCCCACATTGTTTCTGAGCCTCTGTTTCACTGTCTCTGTGCCATGCTCTATGTTTCTTCACCACTGTTTCTCCCTCTTTGTTTCTCCCACTCTTTTTCTCCCACTTTATTTCCCCACTCTGTTTCTCCAAATCTGTTTCTCTTGCTATGTTTCTCCCTCTCCTTTACTCCCTATCTGTATCGCAGTCTATATTTATCAGTATTTGTTTCTACATCTGAATTCTCTATCTCTGTTTGTCTGTCTCTGTTTTCTCTCTCTGTGTGTTTCACTCCCTGTTGCTCCACCTGTTTCACTTCACAGTATTGCCTTCTTTGTTTTGCCCACTCTATTTCTTCCACTTTGTTTCTCTATCTGTTTATTAGTTTCTGTTTCCATGTTTCTGTTTCATGTTTCAGTTTCACATCTCTGTTTCACCGTCTCTGTTTCTCTGACTCTGTTACTTTCTCTCTGTTTCTTCCATTCTGTTTCTTAGTCTCTCTTTCTTCTCTGGTTCTCCTTTTCTATTTCTTGGTCCCTGCTTTTGGGATGAATTTTGTTTCATGGTCTTTGATTTACATTTACATTTCACAGACTCTGTTTCACAGTCCCTGTTTCTCTCTCTCTATTTCACCCTCTCTGTATCCCAGTCTCTGTTTGTCCATCTCTGCATTTCCATCTCTGTTCCTCACTCTCTGAATTTCATTCTCTGTTTCTCTATCACTGTTTGTCCTTCTCTGTTTCTCTCAAATCTGGCACACCCACACTGTACCTCCCTCTGTGCTTATTGGTGTATGCTTGTCACTGTCTGATTCACATTTCTGTTTCACAGTTTCTGTTTCTCCTTCTCAGTATCTCCTTCTCAGTTTTGTCCACTCTGTTTCTTCCAATCTGTTTCTCACTCTCTGTTTCTCCAACTCTGTTTCCCTCACTGTTTCTTCATCTCTTTTTTCTCCCACTCTGCATCCCATCCTGTGTTTATCAGTCACTGTTTCTCCATCTGTGTTTCTCATCTCTGTTTCCTTGTGTCTCTTTCTCAGTTTCTGTTTCATGACTCTATTTCACCATTTCTGTTTAATGGTCTGTTTCACAGTCCCTGACTCTCCCACAGATATATTTGAGGTATGGCAGAGGAGTTTAATTTAGATAAATGTGAGGTGTTGCATTTTGTTAAGATAAATCAGGGCAGTACTTAGACTATTAATGATAAGGTCCTGGGTAGTGTTGCAGACAAAGAGACTGTGGGGTCAGGTTCATAGTACCTTGAAGATGGAGTCACAGGTAGACAGTAGTGAAGAAGTCATTTGGTGCACTTGCATATGACATATGTCAGTCCATTGGTTATAGGAGTTGGAATGTCATGTAGCGGCTATACAGGGCATTGGTAAGGTCGCTTTTGGAATGCTGCATTTAATTATGGTCTGAGATAGTAGGAACTGCAGATGCTGGTGAATCCGAGACAACAAGGTGCAGGGCTGGATGAACACAGCAGGTCAAGCAGCATCATAGGAGCAGAGAGGCTGACGT
>NW_025974690.1:0-8362 GCF_021869965.1 Rhincodon typus
AGGATGCCTAACCTGAAGAAGTTACCCTCCTCCCTCCGGACAAACCTCAAGGGATCTCTCTCCCACTGCAACTCTCTCGTAATCTCTTCGGCCCTGAAACTGCTCGACCACGTCCTGAAGCAAACCAGGTACTACAGCCACATTACCTTCCTTAGCACCTGCCTACGGAACCAGATCATCCCCAATGGACTACAATCCACATTCAAGCCTTCCTAATTTGGCCCCAACCGTGATAATATCTACACTCATGGTATTGAGATCCTTCAGAAGCGTTTCTCCCTGCGACTCCTGAAACACACACTTGCAGCAATGCGCCGGCATCTCCAGGCACTACAATCAAGCCTACCCCAGCTCAGAGCCTCCCTCTCCCAGACCTGCAAAGGACCTCTCCTGTTTTTTATTCTTCGTAGGCCGCTTGGGAACCCTGCAGCCCAATGGTATCAATGTGGATTTCACAAGTTTCAAAATCTCCCCTCCCCCTACCGCATCCCAAAACCAGTCCAGCTCGTCCCTGCCTCCCTAACCTGTTCTTCCTCCCACCTATCCCCTCCTCCCACCTCAAGCCGCACCTCCATCTCCTACCGACCAAACTCATCCCGCCCCCTTGACCTGTCCGTCCTCCCTGGACTGACCTATCCCCTTCCTAACTCCCTACCTACACTCACCTTTACTGGCTCCATCCCCGCCTCTTCGACCTGTTTGTTTCCTCTCCACCTATCCTCTCCTCTATCCATCTTCTATCCGCCTCCCACTCTCTCCCTATTTATTTCAAAACCCCCTTCCCCTCCCCCTTTTCTGATGAAGGGTCTAGGCCTGAAACGTCAGCCTCTCTGCTCCTATGATGCTGCTTGGCCTGCTGTGTTCATCCAGCCCTGCACCTTGTTGTCACAAAACTTCATTTGTTGTGTGTGTATATTAGTACAAATTGAAAAATCTGAAGATCACTGCAGTAACATACCACTGTTCCACCTCTAAAACTACAGCAAAGAGTGCCATCCTGAATATAGCGGGCACTCCCATGGGAAGCAATGGACAGCAAGGAGTGTGGTCAGTATGAAGGAAACTTCACATGAGTAAGACAGCAACCGAGTAAGTTTATCGAGGAATATGGAGCGAGGATTAAACTTGGGTAATCATAACAAATCCAAGGGAGATTCAAAGCAGGAGTGCAAAATACTAACATAGAAAATGAAGGTCAGAGATTAACAGGAAGGGACAGAAAGAGTAAACCTAAGAATGTGTCAGCAGTCATGACCAGAGGTGACAAACAGAACAAAAAAAATCTAAAAGCTCTGTATCTGAATGCCAGTAGCAATTATAACAAAATAAATGAGTTGACGGGGCACATTGAAGTGAATAAATATGATCTGATAGTCATCACGGGGGAGATGGCTGCAAGAAAACAGGGACTGGGTCCTGAATTTACAGGCATGTATTTAAGAAGAGTAGGAAATTAGGTAAAGGAGGAGCTAAGTTCTGAGGAAGGGTCACTGGACCCAAAATGTTAGCTCTGTTTTTACCATCACAGATGCTGCCAGACCTGATGAGCTTTTCCAGCAACTTTGTTTTTGTTCCTGATTTACAGCATCTGTAGTTCTTTCGGTCTTTTTCGAAGGAGGGGATGGTACTGGTGCAATAGTTCGATGTGACCTTGGGTCAGGAGATCAGGTTGTTGATTCTGTTTCAGTGGAAATGACAAATAGTAGGCCCCTGTACAGTAGCCATAATGTAGGATAAATTATCAAAGAAGAAATATTGTGAAATAGGGTCATCAATAATTGTAGGTGATTTTAATCTACATATAAACTGGATAAATCAGATCGGCAATAATAGCTTCTGTGAGTTCATAGAACGCTTTTGAGATAGTTTCTTAGAGCAGCAACATTCTGTAAACAAACAGAAAATAGACTGTAATAGACTTGGTGTTATCTGTATGGCAGGATTAATTAATGACCTCAGGGAGTAAAGGCAACAAAAGGTATCAGTGATCATTATATGATTGAATTTTACATGCAGCTTAAAAGGGAGAAGAGTGGGTCTAAAATTAGTATTTTAAACTTGAACAATAATAACTATGTGGGCATATTAACCAAGCTAGCTGACTGGGATATTAGGCTAGCAGTCCATCTGTAGAGAAGCAATGGCAGATATTTAAAGGGATATTTGAAAATATTCAGATAAAGTACATTCCCACTATAAAGAAAAGAAATCAGGGAAGGATCCACCAGCCAGGATGGACTAAAGAAATTAAAGAGACCATCAAACTGAAGGAAAAAGTGAGTGACAAGTTAGATGACTGGTCCGAATCCACAGAGTGGTAGAAAATTACTAAAGAGTTGATCAGAAATAAATTAGATCATGAGGAAAAGCTAACTGAAAATTAAGAAACAGATAGCAAAATTTTCAATAGATATCTGAAAAGACAAGAGTAAGGAAAGTGAGTGTTAGTGTAAGTGAACATGGCGAGTTAACAGTAGGTTATAAGAAAATGTGAGGTATAATGAATAATATTTTGCATCTGTCAATGATGGTCCGACCAATCAGTACACCCTTCTCCTTCTGTATAAAGTGGTGTCCATTTTTCCACATCTGTTTCTAGGTTCCAAGTTTTGACGAGTGTACAATGAGAAGCTTCAAGTTCTACTCTCTTTTTAGCAATGTCAATGTAAGAATGTTATGCTTCAGTTGTAGAGAGCATTGGTAAGACTATATCTCAGATACTGTGTACAGCTTTGGTCTCCTTATGTGTAAAAGGATGTAAATGTATTGGAAGCAGTTCTGATGAGATTTACTAAATTGATAACTGGAATGAGCGAGCTGTCTTATGAGGAAAGATTAGACAGGCTGGGCTTGCTTTCACTGGAGCTCAAAAGAGTAAAGGTGATTTGATGAAGTATATTGGATCCTGAATGGTATTGACAAGATGGATGTGGAAAGGATGTTTACTCTTGTGGGTGATCCACTATGGACACTATTTTAAAATTATGGGTCAACTTTTTATGACAGAGATGAGGGGACATTTATTTTCTCTCAGAGGGTCGCACAAAGTTAGAATTCTCTGCCTCAAATGGCAATGGAGGTGGGGCATCACATTTTTTTATGGCAGAGGTAGATGGATTCTTGTTAGACAAAAGATTCAGAGGTTATTGGGTGTATATGGTAACAAGAAATTTAGAGCACAACAAATCAAATTTAGTTGGTGGAATAGATGTGAAGGACTGAATGGCCTAGTTTTGCTCCTCACTCATATATTTGTAAGGTATCTAGTTTCCCTATGCCCCTCAGTGCATGCAGATACAAATCTCTTGTGTTTGGATGAATTTTATTTTGTTCACCAGTGGTTCTAAAATATTCTCAGCAGCATACCATGCATAAAAAAATGTGAAGCCATCTTAAGTGTTTGATCATTATGGGAAATATCTTAGTGTCAATGTCAAATGTTTTTGTTTTGTGAATTAAGCTAAACCCGGTTGTTCATTTATTCATTCAATCACTGGTGTCTTCTTTTGCCCAGAAGATTAACTGCCATCAATCTCCACCTCTGTCTATCCTGTGCTGCTCTTACACATTCCATATAGGTAAACTCCATCCAGTCGATTATATTCATCATCCATTTTCTCCTCTGCTTCCCTCTTCTATGTTTTCTGTCAATGTTTCTACTTAATAATTGCCTCTACCTTACTCTTTAATCATTTTCCCAAAATGTGGTATATTTCTCTCTTTGATGTTATGCTCTAATTTCTTTTTACTTTGCCATTTCCAGAGTTTCCTCATTAGTCCTTCTGAGTAGAAAATGCGGAAAATCCTCCTTTACATCTTCTCCTTGAATGCATTCAGCTTATCAATAGTCTTTTTGTTTGCTGTCCATTTCTCTGAGGCAATGGCAAACTATAACACCCCAACATTATTTTCCCAAGATAAATTACTGCTCAGTGAAATAGGAATGCAAGGACAGTCCAGTTAAAAAGACACAGGCTAAGAAGTGCAGCCAGTGTATCCTGACCCTCTTTGGATTTCAGTAATGATGAGACAAGTCAGTTGGCAGAATGGAGTTCTCAATTTGCAATTGATTGTGTAGTGTTGAGGAAAGCAAGCTAGAATGTTCCTGTCCTCTCATTGCTGCATAATGGATGAAGCAGATTGATGCAGTTAGCAGGTGTTTTGACAAGGGAAAGGAAACTAGCTTGTGCTATTGTTTCATACCTCAAAGTATTAGCCCACTCTAAACAAGCACTGCTCTGTCAAGCGCAATGATGTAAGTGCTAAACTGCCTCTGTGTCCATCTTGCAGATGTACATCTGTAAGAATAAGTTTGAATGCTTGGCCACTTCATTAGTCATATGTTAGTAATATACAATAATGCTTTTTTGGCAAATGAGACAAGTGAACAGTGCAGTGCCACAGTAAACCACGTTTTACAATAATTGTAAGCTTCTATTGCTGCATGTGTTTTTGAAGAGACTGGAGGAAATGACCAGGATTTAACTGATGATAGGTCTGTTGGGGAAGTGGCTGTGGGAGTATTGGCAATAAAGCAGTTAGCAATAACATCAATTGGCATAGAAATGCAGTATATTATTGGAGGAGTTTAAGTTGTAAGCACATATGGAAGAAATTAGAGCCGATTTTTCTTTAATAATTCGGGAATGTGTTTTGCTGAAAGGACACTGAAATTATTGTAATTTACATCTTCAAAAGATATTTAAAGTATAAGCACTTGTTTACTTCTATAACTGAAAGGTTCAATTCCTAATGTTTATTTGCCTATCTAATAGAATTTACTACAAATCGGATTTAACTTCTATACCTAATATTTCACTACCATTTTGGTCATATGTGAATGTTACATGTGATACTCAGCCCCTGGCAGTCGGAGGCTGCCCTCTATTGCACACAGTCAGTATAGCAGCAGACTCAGAATGCAATCTAGGCCCTCCATCCTTCACTCAATGTGGCGATTGCTGAATTGCTGACCATCAGGTTTGTTTCCTCTTCTAAGTGTGAGAAGTATTACTTTAACAACTGTGGCTTTCCTAAATATTTCACAACCCCACCCCCTTACTTGGGGCAATTAGACAGGAAGTGCATACGAGCAACATTAATGAGTTGATGGTCAATATGTCTCCTGTACAGTAAAGCAGGTAGCAGTGTTGAATCTGATTCAGGGGAATGACTTACAGCCAGTGGTGTGTTACAGTAGGACATTACTTAGCTAGTGGTGGCCACAATATACTATGATTTAAAATAACTATGAATAGAGACATTATAATATAGAAGGTAAAAATGCTCAATCAGGGAAGGGCTTATTTTCAATGATTTAAGAAGGAAGCTAGGAAAGGGAGATTGGAGTACAGAGCAATTGAGGGAATTCAAGGCTTATGACAAATGTTTGGAACCAAATTCCGTCAACAGGATTAACTTGCATTTGGAAAGGCAAGAACTGATTAGGGATAGTCAGCATGTCTTTGTATGTAGGAAATTGTGTCTCACTAACTTGATTGAGTTTTTTTGAAGAGGTGACAAAGAAGATTGATGAAGGCAGAGCAGTAGACATTGTCTACATGGACTTCAGCAAAGCATTTGACAAGGTTCCAGATCGTACACTGGCTAGTAAGGTTAGCTCACATGGGATACAGAGGGAGCCAGCCAATTGGATACAAAATTAGTTTGAAGGCAGGAGACAAGGGGTTTGTTTTTCAGACTGGAGGCCTGTGACTAATGGTGTGCCTCCTGATGCATGCAGCCTCACTACAGTAGCATTGGCTCCATCTCTCAAACCCTGCAAGTTAGTAGTTTGAATTTAGTGAGCTGTCTACACTGGAAGCAACAGATGATGGTTAATACTGTATTGCCGTCACTATGTCTATTTTCTGGAGTGATCAAATTGAATTCTGTTATTTTCGCATAGCATGACTTTAAAATATACCAAAGCACTTTAGAAACAATGCAGTAATTTTGAAGTGTAGTTGTAACATCATAGCTTTAATATCTGTTCAGGATACAAAATACAACACTCTTAAAGCCAGTATTCAATGTCAATGAAGGAGAAATTTAATATTTGACCTCCAACTAAGAGAACTGTAGCTCTGCAGCTACGCTGCAGGGTTGACCTATTTCTGAGGAAACACATGGTGGAGGCTCACTGCTGTACTCTGTCATTCTACTTATCAGTAAGCTGAGTTAAAGTTCTATTCTTAAAACAAATGCAGTACTCGGGGGAAAAATAGAATCTTTCCAATCAGTATTCCTCATAATGTAGTTTTGTTTACAATTTCAAATTAATTTTAAATTTTGTAAAGCTATGTAGGGCCTTGATAAGACCATATCTGGAGTATTGTGCTCCCTACCTAAGGAAGGATATACTCACCATAGGGGCAGTGTACTAGTGTTCACTAAGCTCTTACTGGATATGGCAGGACTGTCCTATGAAGAGATTGCTTGAATTAAATCTGATTTCTCAAGAGTTTAGGAGGGTGAAAGTGGATCTGATTCAAATATATAAAGTTCTAACAGGGCTGGATAGACAGATTGATGCATGGGATGGTGTTTTCCCTGGTGGGGTAATTGAGAAACAAGGGTCACAGTCTCAGGATATGGGGTAAACTATTTAGGACTGACATGAGGAAATTTTTTTTCACTTAAACGGTAGTGAACCTGTGGAATTTTCAAATACAGAAGCTTGTGGAGGCCATTATACTGAATATATTCAAGAAAGAGATAGATTAATATTTAGATTTTGAAGGCATCAAAGGGTAGGGGGACAAAATGGAAATATGACATTGAGATAGTGTCAGCCATAGTCATAATGAATGGCAGAATAGGCTCAAGGGGCCGAAGGCCTACTCCTGCTTCTAGTTTCTATGTTTAAATATTCCTTTAGTGCTGACCTTTTACAAAAATAAAGCTTGTGAAGCTGAAATTCATTGGCCTTAATTCAGCAAATGATTACAGGTTGGTGTTGAGTATGTTTCCTTTTAGTGCAGTGGTTCATTTGGGAATTGACCAAAAGACATCTGAGTAAGAAGAAATTGAATAAAAGAGAAAACACATCTTCTACCTATTGAAAGAAGGATGACCCAGTTACTCTAATCATGTTGGGTAGCTCTGTGTCTACATACCCTCTTTAAATGCTGTGGTTCTAATCTTTCACGCTGGCCCAGATTTCTTTTCTGTGTAGGTAAGAACCTTGCTGCATTTTCTTTTGCCAATGAATCATTTTAGTTAGTTTTTTTTTAAATCATGAAATCTTGGAGCTTATTAGAATAGCAACAATAAAATCCACATTGGTGCAGTTGTACCTTGCTGTTATATTTTTGGATTGTTGGAATGTTTCAGTGGTTTATAGAAAATATTCTTTTAACATGCACTATATATTCCATTTTTAGAAGCTTTTTTTTTCTCCTTTAAAGCCATTCTGGTGTGTGACCCTACCAAAGAGCTGGTAGATCGATGCAAATGATTTGAAGTTAAGTTTAACCCAGAATGATCCTATGAGCTAAGTTCCCAAAGTCAGCAGTATGTATCATAATCTCTTGATTTTGATTTTGATTTTGTCACATGTACTCAAGAACATAAGTACAGGAGTACAGTGAAAAGTGTATAATGTTGCCACACAAGGTACCATCTTAGGTACAAGTACCTAGGTACAGAATCTTAAGAACAAGGTAGAAAGGAAGAACAAAATGAAAAGTTAAACATCACAGTAATTATAGTGCAGTGTAAAATATACAAAATTAGGTTAAAAGTTAAACATTGCAGGTCTTCTTAGTTTTAAGTAGAAAATAAAGAAATAAAGTGTAAAGTTCAAATATTATAGTCTTTCTTAATTGCTTAGCCACAGTGGGATAGCACTTTGTGGAATCACTCTGAGACTGGAAGTCCACACTAAGGGACCTCCATGTGCTGCCAAAAGATCACCATGCCGGGCCAAGGGTCCGCCACGCCGGGCTGAGAGACCGCCACCCCGGGCTGAGGGTCAGCCACGCTGGGCCAAGGCTCCGCCACGCTGGGCCGAGCGTCCGCCACACTGGGCCGAGAGACCGCCATGCTGGGCCGAGGGTCTGCCACGCTGGGCCGAGAGACCGCCACCCCGGGCCGAGGGTCCGCCACCCCAGGCCGAGGATCAGCCACGCCGGGCCGAGAGACCGCCACCCCGGGCAGAGGGTCTGCCACCTCGGGCCGAGGGTCAGCCACGCCGGGCCGAAGGTCCGCCACGCCGGACCGAGACACCGCCACCCCGGGCCGAGAGACCGCCACGCCGGGCCGAGAGACTGCCACCCCGAGCCGAGAGTCAGCCACGCTGGGCTGAGGGTCTGCCACGCCGGGCCGAGTGTCCGCCACGCCGGGCCGAGGGTCTGCCATG
>NW_025974691.1:0-8361 GCF_021869965.1 Rhincodon typus
CTCTTTGAAGTCACTCTGCAAAATCCTCACAATTCACTATTCTCCCACGTTTCTATTGGAAAGAAGAAGAAAGGAGTGCTCCTCAAGATAATGCCTGTGAATACCCCTTGACCACCATCCATCGAATACAGCATAATCTCACTACCATCACCAGCCATGAAGAGCTTTTGAAATCCAGTAACTGTTCTGATGTGGGAACATGGCAGTCCATTGGTGCATTGCATTGTGGAAGCTGGGATTCACAGTCTAACGATGATCATGAAACCATTGTCAATCATCAGAAAAGCCCATTAGGTTCAGTAATGTCCATTTGGGAAGGAAATCTGCCGTCCTTATCTGATCTGGCCTACATGTGACTCCAAGCCCACAACAATGTGGTTGACTCTTAACTGCCCTGTGAGCAATTAGGGATGGTCAATTCATGCTCATCCAGCAACACCCAAATTCTGTAAATGAATGTCTCATCATCATCACCAATGACCACGTCTAAACTGTTTGATAGATAAATTTTAGCCAGGACACTGGGCACAGCACCAGCAAATATTTTCAAATTCATTTGGTCCTCTCGAGGTCAGACATAGCACTATAGAGCGAGCACGTCTGGGTTAGATACAGTACAAACTAGCCTTCCCAGCGTCAGATATAACACTATTGAGCAGGTCTGCATTAGGTAAAGTACAAACTAGTCCTCTTGGAGTCAGATATAGCACCATGTTGGCCTGCCAGAGGCAAGTACAGCACAGATAATTGTACCATCCAAGGGTCAGCCTTGGGCAATCACAATGCAGGACAAAACTCCATCAACTCTGTCCTGGTCCCCACCTGAGACAAGCACTCACTATTGCCACATTATTTTATGTCCCACTCCACTCTCTGGGTCAGATTTGCTTTTTTAAACAAATCCACTCATGGGACGTTAGCAAAGGCCAGCATTTGCTTCCATCCCCAAGAATCTTACAAATGTGCCTCATTTGGAGCAAGCTGCCAAAGATGAGAATTTCATTCCACCTGTTTGAATGGGGTCAGACAAGCAGAGCCATCGGAAATGTCAATATTCCTGAACTGAAACAAAAAGTCATATCTCAAGTTGGCTGTATAACAAGCCCCAGAGAATCATAGAATTGTAGAATCATAGATTGCAGAAGAGGCCCTTCAGCCCATCAAGTCTGCACCTGACTTTCAACCTAATCCCATTTACTAGCACTTAGTCCAAAGCCTTGAATGTTCTGACATGCCAAGTGCTCATCCAGGTACTTTTTAAAGGATGTGAGATAATTTGCCTCTACCACTCTCCCAGGCAGGGCATTCCAGACCATCACCACCCTCTGGGTCGCATCTCCCCTAAACCTCCTGCTCCTCAACTTGAACCTGTGTCCCCTTGTGACTGGCCCTTCAACCAAGCGGAACAGCTACTCCTTATCCACTCTGTCCTTACCTCTCACAATCTTGTACATCTCAATCAGATCGCCCCTCAGGCTTCTCTGTTCTAATGGAAACAACCCAAGCCTATCTAACCTTTCCTTATAACTTAAATTTTCCAGGCAACGACCTGGTGAATCTCCTCTTCTCCCCCTCCAGTGCAATCACATCCTTCTTGTGTTGAGGATAGTTGAAAGCCAACCACATTGCTGTGTGTATAGCATTACATGTAGGCTAGACCAGGTAAGGATGGCAGATTTCTTTCCCTAAAAGACAATGGTGAACCAGTTGGGTTTTTACTACAATGGTTGAGTGGACGAGAATTCCCAAGTTTATTAGATTGAGATTTCACCATCCGTGATGTTGGAATTGGAACGTTTGTGCCCAGAACATTAGCCTAGGATTCTACCATTATTAGACTAGTGACACTCCCATGATGCCAGCTCGCTCCCATTGCTAATCAGTCCTTAACCAAGAACAATCAGCACAGACCCACTAACAAGTGAAGCAAGATCTTGCGAATGTGTTGCACACGGGGCAAGCCCACAAAGATGAGAATTTGATTCAGCCAGTTTGAATCAGATGGGGCATGCAGGGCCACTAAAAAAGTCAGCATTCCTGAAATGAAGCAGAAAATCAGGGTGTGGGTCTGTTGTATAACTGATCGACAGTCAGCTGGTGCCCTTGTAAAAGTTGAATTTCTGTTCCTCAGTCTTTATGCACGCAGGACTGAAAGTTAACAGCGACGTTACTGAGTCAGCCAATGAGTTGGAGGTGGAGAGGGACTTGTGTTAAGTTATCCACAGCTCAGAGGAAACAAAGCCTAGTTGCCACAGCAAACAGAATCTATGTGTGAAAAAACCTATTTCTAAAAGAAAATCAACTCCATTTATGACAACAAACAGAGTCTATTTAGCACAGGATTTCAATTTATGCGCAAAATCTCAGTAAGTAGAGGACAGCAAAATATAGTGAGTGCAGTGTAGACTTACAACACAAATGATGTGCAAAAAATCAAACCCAGATGTCTAAAGCACTGTGACCTTCAGATTGAATTGTCAGAGGAACATCAACCAATCATCTCTATTTTGTCTGAGATGACTACGGTTTTGTGCAACGGATTTGCAACATAGCTGAGAGTGGTTGCTTCGGAGTAGATTGATCCCATGCCCTGCAAGCTCAATTGTTAAACTCAGTGAGATGAATGTGTCACTTACCCTGAAGATTGCATCCAGACACTTTGCTCACAGTAATATTTTGACTGGAACAAGTTCAAAAAATGAAAAAAAAACACGTTCAACAAACTAGTAAAACTGTGGCAGTAAAATTAATGCTGTTTTGATTGCAATCATATTGACTGTAAACACTGAGAAAAAGCTTTACAAGAAAACATAAGGAGTGTTGTGAGCCAACCGAAACCAGTGCCTTGTACACTTCATGCAGCCTAGACACAAGCTTTTAGTCAAGGCTGGATGTGCTCTGAGATTCAGCATCATCATGCGCTCCTGAACAATGTTCTCCATTATGAAGGCACTGTCAGCCCTCCCTTCAACCCAAAGCATCACTTTCACCCCTCCCAAGGCAGTGGGCCTCTTGTGATACAGTGGTATTTCATGCTATTTGTCAACAATCTGGATGAAGGGACTGAGGGCATTTTTGGTAAGTTTGCAGGTGACACAAAGATATGTGGAGGTGCACTCAGTGTTGAGAAAGCTAGAAGGTCTTGGACAAGCTAGGAGAGTGGGCAAAGAAGTGGCAGATGGAGTACAATGTGGGAAAGTGTGAAGTTGTACAAGAATAAAGGCTTGGACTATTTTCTAAATGAAGAACGGCTTTGGAAATCTGCAACACAAGAGGAATTGGGAGGCCTAGTTCAGGATTTTCTTAAGGTTAACATACAGGTTCAGTTAGCAGCTGGAAGCACAAATGCAATATTAGCATCTATTTTAAGAGGGCTAGAATACGAGAGCAGAAATGTACTGCTGAGGCTGTATAAGGCTCTGGTCAGACTGCATTGGGAATACTGAGAGCAGTAATGAGAAGGAGTTGCATTGTCAGAGGTGCTGTTTCACAGGCTAGATGTTAAACCAAGGCTCTGTCTGCATCCTTAGGTAGATACAAACATAAGCTCCCATACCTTTATATAGGTTGCTGTTAACCATTAGTTTAAATTTTTGCTACGATAATCATCAGGGGCTGTTTTATCCAATTTTGTTAATTAAATGCTTAAAAAAATAGAAATAAAGGAAATAGGAACAGGAATAGGCCATTTTGGCTCTTCGAGCCTGCTCTGCCATTCAAAATGATCATGGCTGTTCATCCAGCTCTGTTGCCGGTTCCTGAATTTCCCCCATTCTCTTGTCTCTTTAGCCCTAAGAACTATATCTATCTCCTTCTTGAAAATATTCAATGTTTTGGCTTCAAACATTTTTTGTGATTCAGAATTCCACAGGCTTACCACTCACATTTCTCCTCATCTCAGTCCTAAACGGCCTACCCTGCATCCTTAGATTGGGACGCCTGGTTCGAGACTTCTTTGCCATTAGGAACATCCTTCCTATGTTTACTCTGTCTGGTCCTGTTAGAATTTTAAAGGCTTCTATGAGAACCCCTTCATTCTTCTGAACTCCACTGAATAGTCCCAGAAGGTGAACAACTCTAAACATCTCGGCATTTCACAGGAGAGTTATTGAGTAAAACCTGACACCTAACTAAATTAACATGGGAACACCACCACCTGCAAGTTCCTGGAAAAGCCACTCGCCATCCTGACTTGGAAATATATCTCTGTTCTTACAGTGTCGCTGAATAAAATCTTGGAATTCCCTCCTTAAGAGGATTGTGGATCAACCTACAGCAGGTGGACTGCAGCGGTTCATGAAGGCAGCTCACCACCACCTTCTCAAGGGTAACTAGGTACGGGCAATAAAGCCTGGATCGATGGCCACGTTAAGCATTTTAAGGAGTATCTTAGATGCTGAGTTTGAGGTAGAAGATTGGCAGTGATATCATTGAATGGTGGAGTGTGATCGAGGGGCTGAATGGCCTATACTGCTCTTATTTCTGATGTTCTAATATTTATAGGAGGAGGTTGAGATAGATTCTGTGTGGACCAGCTGGCCAGAGTATTCACAGACATCTTCAGCCTCTTTTTACTGCGAAGACCAATATCATTCCAGTGCCAAAAAAAAATCATGCATTGCATCTCAGTGGCTACTGCCTGGTGGCTCTGATGTCCATCATTATGAAGTGCTTCGAGAGGTTAGTCATGGCTCACATCACTTCCAGCCTATCAAATTGCCTTGATCATTTGCAACTTGCCTACTGGTCCAACAGGTCCACGGTAGACACCATCTCCCTGGCACTACACTCATCCCTGGAACAACTGGATAACAAAGACATCTAAATCAGGCTCCTACATATTGACGACAGCTCAGCCTTCAACACCATAATTCCAAACAAACTCAACTCCAAACTCCATGACTTAGGTCTCAGCTCCCCACTCTGTAACTGGGCCCTTGACCTCCATAGACCACAATCAGTAAGGACAGGCAACAACACCTCCTCCACTGTAATCCTCAACACCAGCGCCCCACAAGGCTGCATACTCAACTCCCTGCCGTACACTCCTTATACAGTCATGACGGTGTGGCCAAAATCCGTCCCAATACCATTTATATATTTGGTGATAACACTATCATTTTAGGGTGGATCTGTTTGAGATCTGCCCTACAACGGTGGTGTCATCACGAAATGATGAGACAGATGGGACAGAGTACAGGAAAGAGATTGAATACTTAGTGACATGTTGTAAAGACAACAATCTCTACATCAGTGTCAGCAAAACGGAGATGCTGGTCATTGACTTCAGGAAGCGGAGTGGGGTTCACGTCTCTGTCTGTGTTAATAGTGCTGAGGGGGAGATGGTCGAGAGCATCAAGTTCCTGGGAGTGACGATCACCAATGTCAATCCTGGTCAACCCAAATTGACACTAAAGCCAAGGAAGCACATTAAAGTCTCTACTTCCTCAGGATAAGGAAATTTGGCATGTCCATGAGGACTCTTACCAATTTTTATAGATGCACAATTCCTATCTGGATGCATCACGACTTGGTACGGCAACTGCTCTTCCCAAGACGGTAAGAAACTACAGACAGTTGTGAACACAGCCCAGTCCATCACACAAACCAACCTTCCATCCATCTATACTTCCCATTGCCTAAGGAAAGCAGCTAACACAATCAAAGAACCCTCTGGGCAGAAGGTAGAAAAGCTTGAATACACGTACGAATAGATTCAAGAACAGCATCTCCCCCATTGTTATCAGACTTTTGGACTGACCTCTCAAATGTTAATGCTGTTCTCTCTCTCTCTCTGCACCTTCACTGCAGCTGTAGCACTGTATTCTGCATTCTGTTCTGCTAACCTGCTGCACTTTGGATGGTATGATCTCTCTGTACAGCATGCAAAACAACACTTTTCACTGTATCTTGGTATATGTGGCAGCAATAAATTGAACTCAAACTCAAAACGTGGAGAGGCTTAGTGAGGAATTTCCAGAGTTCAGGACTCATGGTTGGCAATGGTGGCACAACTTGCTCCAATGCTTTGCAAGTGGCCAGAATTAGAGCAGTGTTGAGATCTCAAGGGATTGCAACACGTTATTGAGATAGGGAAGGGAAGCAGTCATAGAGGGCTTTGAAAATAAGGGTAAAAAATTCAAAATCATGGTGTCACAGGAGACTATAGCATGGGTCAAAGTCAATCAACAAGCCCAGGAGTAGTGGGTGACTGAGTCAGGATATAGACTGCGGAGAGAAATCAAGAGGCTGTGAGGTGGGATGGCCTCCCAACCACAATTTACTCTGCAGTTTTACTCTGCGTTGTTCACATCCCAACCCATCTAATGCCACAAAACCAGCCTGCATTCATTTAGCTGTTGGCTGGATGGCTGGTTTGCAATGCAGAGTGAACCTAAGCGGGTGCGTTTAGTTCCTGCACGAGCTGAGGTCCCACCTTGGCAACCTTGCTCCTGGCCTTGGGCATGGTGGCCCTTAGGTTAAACTGCCAGCAGCTAATCTCTCTCTTAAGGAGAGGGCATTCCTGTGGGGCTAAGATGACTTCACCTTTACTAGCTCCTGGATCATGAAGAACCAGCTGAACTAGACATGGGACAAAGGTAGACAGGGTAATGAAGGTGGTGTTTGGTGCACTTGCCTTTATTGGTCAGTGCATTGAGTATAGGAGGTGGGAAATCATGTTGTGGCTGTACAGGACATTGGTTAGACCACTTTTGGAATACTGCATTCACTTCTGGTCTCCCTGCTATAAGAAAGATGTTGTTAAACTTGGAAGCATTCAGAAGAGATTTACAAGGATGTTGCTAGAGTTGGAGGGTTTGAGCTCAAGGGGGAGCCTGAGTAGACATGGGCTACGTTCCCTGGAGCATCAGAGGATGAGGGGTGACCTTATAGAGGTTTATAAAATCATGAGGGTCATGGATAGGGTGAACAGTCAAGGTCTTTTCCCCAGGGTAGGGGAGTCCAAAACTAGAGGGTATATGTTTAAGGTGAGAGGGGTAAATTTGAAAGGGGCATAAGGGTCAACTTTTTCACACAGAGGGTGGTGCGTGTATGGAATGAGCTGCCAGAGGAAATGGTAGAGGCTGGTACAATTACAACATTTAAAAGCCATCTGGATGGGTGCATGAATAGGAAGGGTTTAGAGGGATATAGGCCAGACATATCTTTTAAGGTGGTTCTTAAAACAGGAGGGAGAGAAGCCGTGAGATAGAGAAAGTTAGGAGACTAGATAGCTGCGAGAACAGACATCAGCAGTGGCACAGGGGGATTGAGGGATGTACAAGAAGCTCAGCTTGGATGAAAGGAAAACAGAGAGTAAGAGGACTGAAAAAAGATGGAGATGACTTCTTTCTGCCTTTAGAGTTAATTTAATAATTCAAACCTCAACGAGATGAAAGAATGTTACAAGACAAACTGTGCCCTCACGAAAGCTGAAATCCTGGATTTATCCCCTTTCCAGAACCTGATATGTCAATTTTGTCTTGGGTGCCCTTGGGGAAATCAAACAGAAAGTTCAAGAGATTCCCAGAGAATGACAGCGAAAAGAAACTCAAAAGAATTTTCATTTGTGTCACGTTTAATCATGCCCTAGGGAGAGCCCACAACGCTTCATGCTTTTAAACTTTTCACACTTTCAGCTCTTGACTGATGCTGTGGCTTGGTGAGTTGCATGTCTAACTTCTGGTTAACCCATAGGGTTACAAGTTTAAACCCCACTTACTGACTCCTCAGAGTGGCAGTGGCCAGCTGATGGTTAACCCAAACTCTCCGGGGGCATGAGGTTGAAATCGAAATTCTGTTAATAGTATCTGGAATTGAAGTCTTGACTCCTGTGATGGCGACTTTGCCCTGTTAGAGAAGGAAATCTACTTAATTTTATTTCCCCCTTTTCTGGACTCCATCTCCTCATTTAAAATCATAGCATCATCCAGTACAGAAGAGGGCCTTTGGCCCATTGAGTCTGTACCACCATAAAATCCACAAAATCTACATTAGGAACAAAAACAGAAGCTGCTAGAAAAGCTCAGCAGGTCTGGCAGCATTCGTGAAGAAAAAAATCAGAGTTAACATTTCGGGTCCAGTGACCCTTCCTCAGAACTGATGGTGGCTGGGGAAACGTCGGTTTATCTGCAGGAAATAGGGAAGGGGATGGGGTAGGGAGTAAACGATAGGATAGAGCCCAAAGAGAGAGAACAGCAGTTGGATAGACAAAGGAGTTGCTAATGATCAGGCTGGGAGGGTAATAGCTGTTAATGGGGACTGTTAGTGACTAACAATAGGTAGTGTGTAATGCCAGGTTATGTGGTAACAAGAGACAACAAGGTGCAGGGCTGGATGAACACAGCAGGCCAAGCAGCA